>NC_048223.1:107619365-107650932 GCF_002007445.2 Ailuropoda melanoleuca | reverse complement strand
TTCCATACAAATTTAAGGACTATTTGTTCCAGTTCTTTGAAAAATGTCCTCGGTATTTTGATCGGGATAGCATTGAAAGTGTAGATTGCTCTGGGTAGTATGGACATTTTAACTATGTTAATTCTTCCAATCCATGAGCATGGAATATTTTTCCATCTTTTTATGTCTTCCTCAATATCTTTCAAAAGTGATCTATAGTTTCTAGGATATAGGTCCTTTACGTCTCTGGTTAAGTTAATTCCAAGGTAACGTATGGTTTTTGGTGTTATTGTAAATGGGATGGATTCCCTAATTTCTCTTTCTTCAGTCTCGTTATTCGTGTATAGAAATGCAACTGATTTCTGGGCATTGATTTTGTATCCTGCCACCTTACTGAATTGTTCTATAACTTCTAATAGTTTGGGAGTGGATTCCTTTGGGTTTTCCATATAGAGTATCATGTCATCTGCAAAGAGAGACAGTTTGACTTCTTCTTTGCCGATTTGGATACCTTTGATCCCTTTTTGTCTTCTGATTGCTGTTGCAAGGACTTCTAGTACTATGTTGAATAATAGTGGCGAGAGTGGGCATCCTTGTCGTGTTCCTGATCTTAAGGGAAAGGCTTCCAGCTTTTCCCCATTGAGAATAATGCTTGCAGTAGGCTTTTCATAGATGGCTTTTATGAGATTGAGAAATGTACCCTCTATTCCTACACTCTGAAGGGTTTTAATCAGGAAAGGATGCTGTATTTTGTCAAATGCTTTTTCTGCATCAATTGAGAGGATCATATGGTTCTTGAGTCTTTTCTTGTTGATATGATGTATCACATTGATTGATTTGCGAGTGTTGAACCATGCTTGCATCCCAGGTATGAATCCCACTTGGTCATGATGGATAATCCTTTTAATGTACTGTTGGATTCTATTAGCAAGGATCTTGTTGAGGATTTTGGCATCCATATTCATTAGAGAAATCGGTCTGTAATTCTCCTTTTTGAGGGGGTCTTTGCCTGGTTTGGGGATCAAGGTAATATTAGCCTCATAGAATGAGTTTGGTAGCTTTCCTTCTGTTTCTATTTTTTGAAATAGCTTTAGGAGAATAGGTATTATTTCTTCTTTGAATGTTTGGTAGAATTCCCCAGGAAAACCGTCTGGGCCTGGAGTTTTATTATTTGGAAGGTTGTTTATCACTGACTCAATTTCTTCATAGTTAATTGGCCTATTTAAGAAATCTATTTCTTCCTGTTTCAGTCTTGGTAGTTTATAGGTTTCCAGGAAGGCCTCCATCTCTTCCAGATTGTTTAGTTTTTTGGCATATAGCTGTTGATAAAAGTTTCTAATAATCCTTGCAATTTCAATGGTGCTGGTCGTGACCTCTCCCTTTTCAGTCATAATTTTAATAATCTCAGTCCTTTCTCTTTGTTTTTGGACAAGTTTTGCCAGTGGTCTATCAATTTTATGGATTCTCTCAAAGAACCAGCTTCTAGTCCTGTTGATCTGCTCTACTGTGGTTCTGGTCTCTAATTCATTGATTTCTGCTCTAATCTTGGTCAACTCCTTCCTTGTCAGTGGGTTAGGCCTGTCCCTCTGTTGCTGTTCCAGTTTCTTGAGGTGAGAATATAGAAACTGCATTTTAGATTTTTCTATTCTTTTGAGTGAGGCTTGGATGGCTATGTATTTCCCCCTTAGGACTGCCTTTGCAGTATCCCATAGGTTTTGGACCGTTGTGTATTCATTCTCGTTGGTCTCCGTAAATTGTTTAATTTGTTTTTTGTCTTAGAATTAAGCACGGGCCCCTTCCTGCCAGATGGGCCCCTTCATCATTATTGTTCTGGTTCGTAGTTCTTGTTTTTGTTGAGTTACTGGAGAATTTACCCAGTACAATGCCCAAAATGATTACACCAGACTCAAAAAGTGAAATCTATAAGTACAAGTTGTAAACCACAACGGGAGATCTGTGGCTATCCGGTTTGTCAGCACCTTTTATTTATTATTTTATTTATTTATTTATTGTTTTTTTATTATGATACGTTAGCATACAGTACATCGTTAGCTTTTGATGTACCTTTTATTTAGTGTTGTTGTCCCACGCATAATTACAGAGGATGTGTTTAAGAGTTTGCTCTACTTGAGGGTTGACAGTATTGTGAAGTTTTGGAAGCTATCATCTCTTTGCCTGAGATGGTGCATTTTAAGGTTAATGAATCTTTGTCATGGACTCAGATTTGAAACCTGAACAAGGATTTTAATTTTAAAAAGGTTTAGAGTTTTCCAAAATGCCTTAAGAGATGTTCTTTTCTTTTTTATCAAAACCGGAAAGGTACATAGGGACTGTATCATTATTCCCATTTGTGATAAAGAAATCGAGGCCTTGGAAGGTTAATTGGCTTGTCTAGGGAAACATAGATACGTACTCTGAAAGCACTGTTTGAAACGCAGTGCCCCAGCCCTGCTGGCTAAGGGTTCTGAGGTCTGTGATCTCATTCCTCCTCACTTTTCACCGCATAGCTGGATTTACTGGGCTTTTATGTAAAATTCTATTTGAATGTAGGGCTAAAAATGTTTAAAAACCATTCGTGTAAAGGAAGGAGAAATGAGCTGGAAGTCCCAGTGTATTTCATTTGCAAGTGAATAACACAAATGGAACTCCACTGACTCCAGAGCAGAGGGGGTTACCACTCCTGTAACTACAACATCAAGTGGCAGCCCTAGCTTTGGGGCCCCCTTAGAGGCTGGTGCTTTAGTCATCAGAAATCTCCCTTCCTCGCTTTCATCTGGACATTTCTCTAAGCATGTTTCATTCTTGGCCAGCATCTTCCAGAAGGTGGCAAGGTAGCAAACAGTCAAGAAAATCTTAAGCCTCAGCAGAGGGAGAGAACTTCTCTCCCAGTGGCATTAGCCAGAGGTCTGTGGCTGCCTCTCATTGCATTAGACAGGGCCATGTGCTCCCAGATGAATTGTCAGATAGGAATATATGTAGTAAAATATGCTGCATTTTAGTGGGGGTTTCCCTCTAAATATAAGCTAGGTCATATTACACATTTGTTCTGAACTTGCATTTTCCTTCCCACTTGGCAATACTTTTTGTAGATGTTTGTGTGTGTGTGAATACATGTAGATCTAGATTATTCTTTTCAGCTGTTGCATGGTATTACATGGTACAAATAGAATATTGATTATATAAAAATTTACCAATAGTGGACATTTAAGTTATGTGAGTTGTTTTTGTCTTAGCAAATAATACATAATATAAGAGCATTGGGCTACATATGAGGTTATTTCTCTAGAATGGGTATCAGGAGGTAGATCTGCTGGATTAAAAGCTGTGGGGTTCCCACCTTTGATGAATGCTACTTGACCTCTAAAATTTTCACCAGTCTCATTAGTTTTTCAAGTTAAAATAACGTTGCTGCTGCTGTTCATAGTAAATTCAGATTGAATACTAACTCTTTTGTCAAGTGTTCTCATTTAATCCTTATAACAGGCCAGATAGGGTTACCTGTGTGTATGAGATACATGCTAATAGTAGCATGATTTCTTCACAGAAGAATCTGTTGAGGCTCAGAGAGTTCTAGTCACTTGGCTAAATTTAGAAAGGTGTTTGTATCATCTTGATAAACTAAAGATGAACTTCGTGTTCTAAAGGTAGAAGGTATATTACTTTGGCCATCCCAGCTGGCCAGGGAAGAAATTTGACCCCGAGTCTTGGGCCAAATATGCTAAGGAGCACATCCCCAAATGTTCTATCCCGGTGTTCCTTATATTGGATCTGGATTCTATACAGTATTTCTACAGTTATTAGCTGGCATAATGAAATGTGGAGTGAAACACAATGTCAATGAAAGAAAATTGTTACTGAAGTTCTTACTGATCTGAGAGCAACCCAGAGAAAATTAACATGGCAAGGAGAAAACTGGAAAAAAAAATGGACTATTGGCTAATGCAACACATACATTCCATAGAGTAGGGCATGTGGAGAACAGTGCAGTCATTGGCTCTTGGGCATCATGCTTACTGTGGTGACGATAGAGACCTGGGAATTCTCGAAAGATGTAAGCGTTGTCCCTTTGTTGCTGGCTTCCTGGAATCAGTTGGTATTAAGTAGCCTGAGTTTCCTTAATCTTGTGAAGAAATGTGTTTATTTAACCTTCAGTTATTGTGGTCGTATATTTGGCTTATTTAACATAGATCATAGTGGTGGAAGATTGTCTGGTCTCTTTAAAAAGTAGATCAGCTGCTGAGCTCTTCGGAGGTGGTTAATTGGTAGCTGCTGAGTTGAAAAAGCACCCCAGGCCTCCCAGCTGAACCCAGAGGAGATCCAGAGAGGAAGGAAGGCTGCTTCCAACTATTCCAGCGAGAATGAGCTGAGCTCAGTTATTCTGAGAACCAGGAAATAATCAGACCAGATAAATTTAAGACACTTTGGCCCATGCTAGAAAATATTAAAATATTTTAAAAGTTTCTCTAGAACAAATGAGAAAGCAGCATATGTAGGGCCAGAATTTTCAATTTATAAAGAGGTCTGGTTTACTATTTATTTTATGTTTTGGGGATTACCTTCATACTGTTTAGCTTAATTGTGTTTGGTAGTTTATCTCTGTTTTGATCTCATAAATGACTCCTCTTTGTTTTGGCATAAACTCTTGTGGCTTATCTTTAGCATTTTCTTTTTTTAACATTCTGGACCTATCATATTTTAATATTGGTCCTTTTTTCTGTCATCCTCAAGGTCCTCAAAAGAAGAACCAATCACTGTTGACCTCTTGGCAGGATTGGAAGGTAGAGCATCCTATCAGATACTAGAAAGAGCTGACTCAGCCAATGGGAGGCTGACTCCCCTCTCATAGATGGTGAATATTTATTTGGAGCATATTCATCTGTCACGCAAATTTAGGTCCCATTTTTAACAGAAGTACTAACAGTTACGACCTTTATTGCCCTTGAAATGTGTGTCATGCACCTTGGAATGTTAAACATTGTATTATGTCGTTTAATCCACACCACCCGCCCACCCCTCTCGGGGAGGTTATATGTTCACCCTCACCCCCGTTTTACCAGTTAGAAGCAAAGAGAGTTTCAGCAGCCCCATGGGACCATAGTTATTGACCCTCTGACTCAGAGGTGGAACTCACTCCTGTCTGATTCCAGGATTCATTATACTACCTTGCTCTAAATGCTTGCTTTCCTTTCCCTGCTTTTTTTCCCCCTACACATTTCTTTCTTTCTTTCTTTTTTTTTTAATNATTTTATTTATTTATTTGACAGAGATAGAGACAGCCAGCGAGAGAGGGAACACAAGCAGGGGGAGTGGGAGAGGAAGAAGCAGGCTCATAGCGGAGGAGCCTGATGTGGGGCTCGATCCCATAACGCCGGGATCACGCCCTGAGCCGAAGGCAGACGCTTAACCGCTGTGCCACCCAGGCGCCCCTCCCTACACATTTCTATAGCTTTAGGAGAAATTTGGTTTTTGTTTTGTTTTTCCATTTAGAGAAGCTTGATACTCTTTAACAAATCTCCTTTTTCCTCTATAACTTTGGCGACACCTGGCCATAAATAGCTAAGAGGAAGAATGAACACATGAATAAAGTGTCCTCAAAACTAAGTGTAAAGAAAATTCCTTCTTTTAAAATTTTATTTGGGACCCGATGAGCAAGCGTCTCTTGTTAGACTCTCCAGCTGAAGCAACTGGGACTAATGATCCTTTTCTGGTGTTTACCTCAAAGATTATAAGAATTAGATGAGTCGTTTGCTGAAATAACAATATAATATTCAATATTTTGAGAATTGCACCAAGTTTCCCCCTGGTTTGGCCTGGAAATGATTTTATCTGAGAAAGACACTGGATTTCCCTACTCCTGCCACTCATTTATAAAATATGCCAATATTTATTCAAGCTTCTTTGGGTCCGGAAGCCAGATAGAAAACACAAACATACTATGGTCATTTAATTTTTATTGACCTACCACCTGGGCCGTATACAGTCCTAAAATGAGCACACAGACTCCTCTCTCCTTTCTGGGAGCTTGTGTACTAACATATCCTCATGCACTAAAATTAATTACATAACTTGTGTCACCATGGGAGTGTATTACAATCATTGAATTTACTGAAAGACTGGCTTCATTTGTTTGGTTCCTAATTTTAAAAACATAAATGACCACATAGAGAACTAGCAAAAGTGGAGCCTTCTTTTTAAGTGGAACCCTGAACTCTATAACACCCAATTAAATATTTTGGAACTTGAAATTTTCCCAACCGAGAGATTTCTTTCACCCAAATGTGAGTTGGGAGGTGTGAGTCTAGGTATTTTAGCAGGGGTATTCAGGAGATGCAGAAAAGGAGGAAACACCCAAGGAGGTCTCACTTCTTAGGTCTGAAGCTATGGCTGACTCTAACAGTTGTAGTTCTCACTTGTGTTAAGATGCCGATTATGAACAGTCATGTGGAATCAGCTCAGAGAGGAGCAATGGATCTCTAGGCCAAACGAGCTAAATCACTTGATGAGGTCACCTACAGGCTTGATGGGCTAGAGAATTTACATCACTTATATAAGTATCACTGCCCTCTTCAACACGCTTGTGTATATGCGCACACGTGAACGTGAAGTATACTGGCGCTGGTTCAAGGTTCCCCATCTGTACCTCACAAATACTCCCTCGAAGTGAGGTCTAAAGTGAAGGTACCTGTCTATGGCCATAGTGCCCTGAATGCGCCTGATCTTGTCTAAAATGAAGGAACCTAAAACCCAGACTTGCTTATTACCAAAGCATTAAACGCTTTCCATTTATGCTGGTTAAATTAAACAACAGCAAAAAATATGCATTTGGGGCAGGTTTTTAATGTCCCTCTATTCCTAGCAGGTACAGCCTTTTGTCGCAGTATGAACATGTACACTCAGGAATCACCCTGACTGGGTTCAAATCCTGATTTTGCCATTTACAATAAATATGACTTTGAGATATAAAATATAAAATGAGAATAATAATGATAATATTGGTTCCATAGGAAGTTTGTGAGGATAAAAATCAAGCCATCCATGTAAAGCAGTAAGGGGTCCAGAATTCTAGATGTGTTACCCCTTTAACTATCAGTCTGTTTGGAAACACAGATTTAATGATTCTCAAATGTGAAATAACTTTATATTGAGATATGAGATTTACCATTGACAGGGAAAAAGCAAGTTAAAGGAGGAAAAAAACCAAATTATGGGTGATGTTTGCAATCACTCACCAAGCCCTTGTGTGTCATCTGTGGAAAACCTCATTGGTGGGACACTGGGGTGGCTCAGTGGTTAAGCATCTGCGTTTGGCTCAGGTCATGATCCCAGGGTCCTGGAATCGAGCCCCGCATCGGGCCCCTTGCTCAGCGGGGAGCCTGCTTCTCCCTCTGCCTGCGCTCTCTCTCAATCTATTTCTCTCTGATAAATAAATAAAAATCTTTAAAAACAAACAAACCTTATTGGTGATGAAGTACCATACATAGTACCTGATTCACTTGTAATCTGTTACTAGTAATAAATAGGAGGTTTTCACCCCATTCTTCTATCAAAGCATGATTCTCCTGCTGTGGAGTTGGCCAAAAGGTGGGGCTCTGGGTCACTGGGTTCACTTTGAAGGGTGTTTGTTTATTTGTTTGTTTGTTTGTTTGTTTGTTATCACTGGGAAGAGACATGCTTGGTGGGAAGCAAAGTGCCTGATTCCCTGTGCTTTTCCCTCAGAGGGTCACCCTGCATGATGTCATGTGTCAAGATTATTTTTTTCTGGAGGAATTCACTGGAGCAAGATGTTCTAAGATGCCTTATAGGGACACTGGAGCCGACTCAGCCTCCACATCTGTAAAGTGCAGGGAACCCAGCGATCATGTGCAGCAGTGTCTTCCCTTCATGTGGAGATCGGTTGGGATTATTAAAGGTGATAATAAATACCCTAAGCTGCTTTTTTTAAAAATTATAGATGCCCAATTGAAAGTCTGTGTATATGTGTGTTCTTAATTACTCAGAAGAGCTTAATCCCTTAGATTTTGGCAGATATTCCTTTAATATGCTGAGGGTTAAGTTTATCAAAGTGATTCAGAAGTCAGGTTCACATTTTTATATATCTAATAAAAATGAGCAAATAGATAACTCACAATATATTTATTTTACAAAAGGTAAAACTGGGTGTTTATGGGAGAACACTGTGAACGGTGTTCTGGTAGGAAAATAAAAAAGATAGGAGTCAACGTCCTCATAACCTGACCCTCTCAGAGCGACAGGTATTCCTTCCATTCTTCAGGTTTGGAGTGAGCTGGAGAGAGGTTCCTATTTCTTCATTAGAATCATTAGCGTTGCTTTACACCGAAGTACAAAGGAAGGAAAGGTAGCATGCTCCTAAATGCCTCTCAGCCACACTTCCTCAAGCAGCCTCTGGGCTCCTCACTTTCCACTCTCCTCTGATCCTTGGAGTGAGGCCAGCCGGACGCATTGATTCAACCACCTCAGGCTCCCGTCTTGCCCCTTCCCACTGGTTCTATTTATGAGACCTTCTTTACTACACAGTCTAATTAAGACTTAGCCAGGGTGCTTCCAGATGTGACAAATAAGAGATTTTCCTGTTGAATTGATCTGCCTATCTCTCTCCAAGCTGTCCCGTGGAACTCTCTTTCCAAATGTGTTTATGATGCTGATTAACAGTTTCCCCAACCCACTAGCAATGAGCTAGGGGATTAACTGACTTATAATTGTATCTCACTTCTCCCAGAGCATCAGGAGTGATTAATGTGCCAAATGCAGCTGGCTTTCCTAACTCTGTATTTCATTATATGGGAGGCTTACCAGCCCCAGGCTCCTTCACAGTACATGTCAGAAAAGTTCTCCTACAAGCAGAAAACCCAGTTGTAATATAGACAACAGAACTCAGAAAATAAGGAAGTGAGGTAAGAATTTAAGAAAAGCAGCCAAAACTTCATATTCCTCAAGGAGGGAAGAAACAACCCCTAAACTCTAGAAGCTTCCTTGAGACTGTGAATAGGAGTATTTAGTCTTGTTCACCTGTAGTTCTTCTGTCTGTAGAAGGAGGGCTTCCCTACCGTATTGAATAGTTGCATGATTGTTTACTAATTAATTGAAGTAAGAGCTTAGCATAGTTCTTGGCACATAGACATTAGTGTTTATTTGTAGATAAATCATTGTTTTTGTTCAAGGCCTTCACCATCACCTGTTGGCTGTAGCAATCAAACACCTTGCACAGCCCATGCTGTGCCCTGGACAGGAGTTAAACTATTGCCATTTTGTAGCAGTGAGACCAGTGCTGGGTGGGAAATAGGATTTGAGAAGGGCATATCATATCGGCTCATGGACCCATGCCTCCCTTTAAAAAGAAGACAATGAGCTTGTTCTCTTGGCAGGTTTTGTGGTGGACAGATTTGGTAGTGATTGTGACACAAATGCCTCCAGTGGCCAATTTTTGTTTCTAGATTAATGGGTGTAGCAGTGAGTTTGAAGACGTGATGTGGTCTGAAGGGTCCTGAGTGAGGAGGAGGGTGGGCAGGAGGTTTAAGTATTGATTGCCTCTATCAGAAGAATTTCAAGTAACAACAGCCCTGTTGTCATTATCCTTTGGCATTGTACACTGTGCAGAGTACCCAACTCCTAAGACCTCTTTTTTCTGGAGACATCTCAACATACCCGTGGGGCAACAAGAGGAGATTCCTAGCAGGCTTGTTTATAGTAAGTGACTTACCTCTCCTGACTTAAAGCTGGTTGAAATCAGTGCAGTTTCCCACCCCAGGAAACTGGAATTGGGACTGAGGGAGAGCAGCCATTTGTACAACTGATTTGTATAGCTGACAGAAAATCTGGTTGTTATGGGGAGGCCATTTTCCACCCATCGTGCGGACTGAGGAATAAGAGAGGGGGGAAATAGTCAAATAAGGAGAGAAATCAAGAAAAGATATGGACAAGGAGCATTCCTTGGATCTTCATGGTTTTCAGATCAGCCCCAAGGCTTTCGATCCATGCTATGCCCCTTTATGCATGTAATAACTTTTCCTTTATTTTCTCTTTTTTGTTTAATCTAGTTCCAGCTGGTGTCTGTTAATTGTTGGAACCACAAGAGTCCTTACTAATAGATATATGTCTGTGTGTCTTATGTGTATTTATGTGTCTGGAATGTGGCTCTGGGTAACAGATCCAATTCAAAATGCAATCCTTCTAGTCTCAGCCCCACAGAGAAGCAGTGAGGCTGTGCTCTTGGGTCTATCAAAACATTGCAAATGACGCTGCTGATTCCGATGGGCTCTCCTTTCTCTCCGTTGGCACCGCTGGATCATGCCTAGGTCTGAAATTCTGAATGTGATCAAATAACGTATGAGGAAGAGTGACATATCAGAGTTAGTCCAGATTTCTGGCTTTGGAAGGCAGAACTGAACAGGGTCCTAGTGCAGAAAAGTTGGGCAAGGGAACCAGAGGAAAGGAGAGGAGATTCTGAGGCTAACCCCAGAGAATGATCTCTAAGCAGTTAAACATGATTACTTGAAAGCCAGGGCGAAATGGAGATTGGGTGTCATTCACATTTTGAGGCTATTAATGCAAAGTTCTTCTTTCCTACCAACATCACAGAAACCTTCCCAAAAAAGTCAATCATTTTCAATAAGAATGGAAATAAAGTCATTCAAGGCAGTTTGCCAAATTATATTACTCTGTGCCTCCAAGCTGTAGGCATTGATTCCTAAAATGACTCTAGACGTGATCAATTGCTTTCAGATTGCTAATTTGATGAGTATTATAGGCCATGGCTGGGAAAAAGATGCATTAGAAATGGAAAAAAAAGTCTGACGGGTTGGAAAGGATCACTGAAAAGTTACTTTTTAATGAAACCAAATGAGGTAGCTTAGCCATGAAAGAAAGGAGAAACTGTTGAAGTGCTGAATAGTTCTCATGATCTCTCCTGACCTCTTACCTCAAGTGTTAGGGAGAGTTTGTTCTATCATTATTTGCAGCCAGAGATGGGACACTCCTCACTTCTGCTGCGATTTCATGTGTCCAGCCATCTGCCTCAGCCTGGGTGATAATGGCCCCCCAGGTAAGCTTAGCTTTCCCATTCAGAAATGAGCCAGTTTCTGAAAAAAGAACAGTTTGAGAAGTGTGAGCAGTAGTTACCCCTCTAATTGTTTCTCTGAGGACAGCTATGAGAAACAAAATTCTGGGATTCAGGTGAACTGCACAACTGATACTTAGAAGACTCAGTGCCCCGTGTGTATATCCTCCTTGTGGCCCTTCTCCTTTTACTGGCATTTCTCCTGCTCTCTTTTTGTGTTTGTGATTCTCTGCCTTTTCTTAAGTTCTTTATCAGCCACTCTTTCTTTTTCTCTTGCATTCTCTCTCTCCCTTATGTCTTTTTCTCTTTTTTCTCTTTTTTAGATATTTTCAGTATAATGTATAAATGAGTTTTGCCCTTAAAGTGATTATTGTATTAATTGAGCAAAGTTTTTTTTCTGTTCAGTTTGGCCATGAATATGCTTTTACTGTAATCTTTCACTATCCCTCCAAACAATCAAACAAAAAAATATTGAGTAATTAAAGTCTGTGAATTTGGACTTAAAAGAGTTTAATTGGGGTGCCTGGGTGGCTCAGTCAGTAAGGCCTCTGACTCTTGATTTGGGCTCAGGTCGTGATCTCAGGGTCATGGGGTCGAGCCCCACAACCGGTTCCACGCTCAGTGCAGAGTCTGCTTATCCCTCTCCCTCTGCTCCTCCCCCTGCTTGCATTCTCTCTCTCTCTCTCAACTAAATAAATAAAATCTTGAAAAAAAAGAGTTTTATTAATATATGTCATTACCTTTATATTTGTGATTTCTCTTTGCACAGCAGAGCTATAGGGTATGGAGAACCAAGACACAAAGAAGGCATAGATAAAAGCACAGTGGGCTTTGGAATGTACAAATTTTGGATTTAGATGTGGTTCAACTACTGAGTAACAGTTGTATGACTTCAAACAAGGTATTTAACCATGTCTTCTTATCTGTGACTTTTGAGATCAAAATAACGCCTACCTCATCATGTAGATAAGAGGATAAAGTACTATGTGTTGTAGGTAGAGCACTTTGCCTGGCTCTTTAGGCATTCCCAGTAAATGATTGCCATTATTATTAATAAAACTGTTACTAGACTTGTCTGAGTTCATCTGATTCTAAGTAATAAATGTGGGAACTGGCATTTGACCAACAAAAGAGATGTTCTTATGACTAAAAGAAGCAACATAGAGTAGACCACTCTGGATGTCCTTCATTTTTTCAAGTGGCAAAATGGTTCACATAATTTTAGAATCTGTAAGTTCTTGTATGCTACGGTAATCCTCTGTGGACCTGCATAACTCTCCAGAGATTCTCTTAGTGACTCTATTTTCCACTAGCTGCACTCCAAACACACTTTCCTTCTATCAACTCTTCCTTTGCCAGTGTTCCTTCCTGCCTCAGAGACGTCACACAAGCTGTTCACCCTAACTAGAATGTAGCTTATGTTTTCAACACTAGTAATTCTCTGATACAAGAATAAAGAGCCTACCTACCAGCCTAGATCTTGAATTAGAGTGAAACAGAGACAGAATGAGTTTATAGGGGTATGTGTACATGCAGCTGTGTGTGCTTGTATTTGATTAATGTCTGTTCCCCACCCTTAATTGTAATGTCTGTCAAATCAAGGACATACTTTCTTTACCTCATCCCATATCCCTAATACCTAGCTCTGGTCTGACAGAAAATACGAGTTCAGTACATATTTATTGGATTATTTGAAAGACTTGTTGAGCATTTACAAAGTAGGCTTAAGATGGAGAGGCTCTCCTTTTAGTTGTGGAGTTTTATCGGGAGTGAGTGAGCTAACATTCATGGTGCATGATTACCACATACTGTGGTTTGGGGGGAATTGCAGGCAAAGGGAGATGCATACTGATGTTTGCAGCTGAATGCTTGCATGAGTGATGTATGGAAAGGAGGCTGTGGGTGCCCAGGTGAGTAGGTAGATTTAGTGTGACTTTTCCTGACTAATGTGCTCCCAAACCAATAAACCCATCCCCCTGACTGTTGGAAGAGAATATTGACCAGAAGTCACATGCCTTAATGGGACTCTCCCAGTATTACACAAAGATGCCAATTTGCCAATGAATGACCCAAACATTCTCTTATAAAAACAAAATTAAATTTTAGACTTGCCTTAGGGAATTTGCTTTAATGAAGTATAACAATTGTTTGAAATCCTTTATGAGAACATCTAGCATAGTGTCTGTACATCCTATGGGCTTAATATATATTAATCTTCTTCCCATTAGAGCAAAGTTAAGAAAATTATTGGGCTTCATTTGGCTTAATATCTTTAACTGGGCTGACTTCTTGATTTGTTGTCTAGCAACTCTGAGTGTTCATTTCCTAGAATCACAGACCATCGAGCCGGAATGACTTTAAAGATTCCCTGGTCCAACCAATTCATTTTATACCGAAGAGTAAAGAGAAGCCAAGGGAGGTTAAGTGACTTGGCAAAGGTTACACATGGGCTTCTTTGATTTAGAAATAAGCATGTGTAATCTATTATGTCCCTGCTATGAAGAGAAGTGGGGAGAGACAAAAAGAATTGCTTGGAGATGAGAACCTTGGGGCTACACCAGTATGTAGCATGGGGTTCAGAGGGTTCACAGTCCTATTTCCCACAGTTGGTTGGTTGGTTGGTTGGTCGGTTGTTTTCTATAACAATGGTTAGCTGAGTTGTGAAGGGTTTCCTGAGGATTTAATCAACATAGCCAACCCTTCACACAAACCAGGTATTGCTAATCTCTCTCTAGAACATGGATTAGGAGGGTTTTCTTCCACTTAACCAGCACCTACTACCCCAGACACTATGTTAGAACCCTTACACTCAGTACAATATTTCACTTAAAGTCAAGCAGGCACTACAATCATGTGTGGTCTAGACAGATAAGAAAACTGAGGCTCCAAGGTAATTGACACATTGACAAAATTACAGAAGTAAGAAGTGGTGTAGGTGGGAGCCTGCCTGAAATATGGGCCACTTTTTTTCCTTTTTTTTCCGTTCCCTGTCTGCTGTCTCACATGAGGTAAAGATGGGAAATTCAACATTAAGGATAGTTAGATGAGAAACTATTAATGCTACCATCTAATATGTGTTAGCCTAAACCTTGAAATTCCTTTTGAGCTGAATAGTTTTACTAGGTTAAGATACAGATGTCCCCAATCTACCTGGCAGGAGTCAGCTGATCCAGAAAGCACCTTCCTCCCCATCAGAACTGGCCAATTAGTTCAATTTGTGAGGGATAAAATTAAAAAAAAAAAAAGTAAAGTCAACCCCAACTTTCTGTTTTCTTTGGTAAAATAGCTTTATCACCCAAACTCATGTATTCATTCTTTTATTTGCCCACCAAACATAGTTTAAGAACTTAGTACAAGACACCAGGTGGAGAACTGAGGAGACAGATGAATAAGTCTCTGTTCTTTCCGTCAGAGTGTTCACATTCTCACTGAGGGATGACGGACAGGCCAACAAGTAATTGTGATGCAGTAGTTTCAGTGCCTTGACAGAAATTCATTTGCCATGGAGCCAGTGGGTTGTGTTTGGGTCTCAGGTAATTCCGTACGTAAGGACCTGCCTGAGGAGTCGAGGATGGGAACTTTCCCTGCAGCGCTGGGTGATTGAAACTTCTTCAGTGCCCTTGCCGATCCTGCTCATAAATCAGGTGGGATCCACTGTGTGGCTTTCGTGGCTGTCCTTGAGGAGAGGTGTCATGCAGCTGCTCGGGGATGAGTGTAATGGTTTATGACTTCAGCACCTGAAGTCCTATCACACAGCAAGTTCCCTGGAGATGGTGATCATACAGAACGAATATTGCTTAGCTGGGGATAATGTCACGCTGCCATGCTGAGTTACACGGATTGCCTGATTCCTGCAGCTAAAAACCTCCTGGCTGATTAATCCCGATGCCATGTAAATAGAGTCAGTGTCAAGGAGATCATAAATGAGAAAATGGATGCTCGGGTGGGGACATTAGTAAGGAATAGAGAGACGCCATCACCTTGTTCATTCCTCAGTCAGCCCCTGACAACATCATTATCCAGGTGAGAGGAGGGACATCACTCAGCTAGATCCTGGAAGGCTTCCAGATCTTCCTCCCCTACCCCCACCACCAGCCCTATTTTAAACAGTAAATATTTACAAATCATGTAACCAGGCTTTCTCTTGCTTGCCATGCCTTCAGGGAGGAGTTACAGGACCACCCCAGTATAAGAGAACCTGATAGGCACCTTAATTACCAACCAGACAAATGGGGGCATGAGTTATTCATATTGTTAAAGGACTCTAATGAGATTCCTTTAAGACATGCTCTCACATATGACTTACAGAAATTCAATTGCACATATAAGCTAGATTTTCAGTTTGCTGACATTCAGCTTTTTAATTGGTTTCTACCCAGAGATGTACAAGTCCACCCACATCATTTGTCTTGTGTGTTTGGTAACTTTACTGCAGATGTGAAGGGTCCTGGGAATGTGTCACGTCACACTGGGCACTGTCTCTCACCACCATGCCTGAGCTTCTCTTTTCTCTCTTTTCCTAGTCCTTCCCTTTTTTACCCTTCCCACCTCCCCCCTTCTCTTTCTCTGTGTGTCTCTTCCCATCTGTGAAAAAAAAAAAAAAATAGAGGTAGCCTCTGCTTTAAGCCTTAATCAGGGCACTCTCTCCAAACAAATCTGTTGTTCTTCCAAAGAAATCCATCACTCTAGTCATCTGAAGAAGTAAATACTGTGGAAGAAATTTCATTGAATAACATTTTTCTCCATCTTGGTAAACTTCTCAGGAACATTTCATTGTGTAAATGAAGTTTATCTCAAACTCATTTGAAAGTCTGTATAGATTTGGAGTCATTTCTTTACCATGATGCTAGAGATTGCCTTTTGACGTGGGTGGTCACATTCCTGCAGCAGATGGTGGATTTTTAGGTTGGCAACCGCGGGGTCCTGGGTGGGAGAGAGGAAGGCTGTGAAGTTGTCTGGAGAGAGGCTGATGTAACTCTCGAGGCTGACATTCAGTTGACCTTCAGCCCTCCCAGGGCTTATCTCTTCATGCCAGGGTTATTTCAGCAATCCCTCCACTGCCCCTCCTACTTGTAGGGTCTCCCTCTTTCTTACTGCTGTTGTCAGGTGCACCTTTCTGAAGGGCTCTTTTTATCCCATCAAAGACTCCCCTGGCTTCCTACTGCCTGTGGAACTACCTTTCAGCTCCTTACTCTGACATCTAGGGTACTTCAGAAAGTCACCTTCCTCTGACTGCATTTACCTTCCTGAAATGTGCCATGGTTTTGAGATTTTCCTTGGAGTATCCCTCAGGACACAGAAATTAACCATTTTGGGGGCACCTGAGTGGCTCAGTTGGCTAACGGGCCAACTCTTGATTTCGGCCTAGGTCATGATCTCAGGGTTCTGGGATCAAGCCCTCCATCAGGCTCTGTGCTCAGCAGGGAGTCTGCTTGAGGTTCTCTCTTTCCCTCTCCCTTTGCCTCTACCCCCCCATTTCAAATAAATAAATAATTAAAAAAAGAAATTAACCATTTTGTTATACTCTATAATCAGTTGGCTTTGTTTTAGGTCTTGTTTCCAATGTATCTGATTTTCTTCATCTTCTCTATATTCAGATATACTGAGCATTATAAAACTTAATACTGTTACACCTCTCTCTCTCACCTAAACCCCCCAAATAGTTCATGATCATTCATTTCATGGTTAGGCTTCCTTTGTAATTTCAGTTATTGGGTTCAGTTGACGGTCACGCCCCTTGGAAGCTCCCTGAATTTACAAGTCTTCCTACAAGTCTTAGCCACGTATCTGGGGTCTGCTTGAGCCTTCAAGAACTATTTATACCCAAGCTGGCATTTCTTGTGTTTGATCCCTTCTTTTAGACAGACTTTTACCATGATGATAGTTCTAAATCTCTGTGTTTTATCTAGAATTTTCAGCCAGGTTATTATAAACTTAGTTTTCGTTTTGGGGGGTTTTGTTTGTTTGTTTAGGGTTTTTTTGTTTTGTTTTAACATTTGTTTAGTTTTAACATTTTCTGTCCCTTTTACTCCCTTGGCAAGCCATTTATAACAATACCCCTCCTCACTTTTTAGATTCTGGCTTTGTGACCCCTTATATAAAAAGTCATTTGCCATAACTCGTGTTAGTAGTGATATACTGTGGTTTGCATCAGGTAGTTTTGTGGGCATCATTCAGCTTCCCAACTATCCAGTACTGAGAAGACTACCCCCCAGCTTCGAGCAGCGTTGGTAAATCTCTGCAGAATCTTCTGAAATAGAATATCCTTTCTCTTCCTAATCTATTCAGATGCTTCCAGAATATTTAATGATATTCAGGAATTATTATATTTTTAGATGTGGCAAATGTCTTACAGTTATAAATGTGTTACAGTTATTATTCTTTGTAAGAGACCATGCCTTTTAAAAAATGTACCCTGTGAAACAATTACCAATGAAATGATAGGGCATACTGGGTTTCCTTTCAAATGATCCAAGAGAAAGGTGAGAAAGTAGGCTGAGGTACACATACAACAGGACAGCCTAGGGGTGACTGTTGAACCTGGGTGATGGGTACTTGGGTGCTTATTATCCTCCAGCCTCTCAAAACTTAATGCACAGAAGGCACTTGAAGATCTTGTTAAAATGCAGATTCTGATTCAGGAAATCTGGGGTTGGCATGGAATTCTGTATTCCTAACAAACCTCCAGGTGACACTGATGTGCTGATCCTCTGACCACACTTTTGAAAGCTTTGAGAAGTAAGGTATTATAATATTTCCTTCTCATTTGTAAATATTTGGAACTTTCCAAACAACAACAAACCCCTTCTGTCCATTGTGGCCTAACTCAGGTTCCATGAGTACTTTAAGGTCTTTCTCCTCATTTT
Organism: Ailuropoda melanoleuca; assembly: GCF_002007445.2. Taxonomy (NCBI): domain Eukaryota; kingdom Metazoa; phylum Chordata; class Mammalia; order Carnivora; family Ursidae; genus Ailuropoda; species Ailuropoda melanoleuca. Next base: position 107,633,013 of record NC_048223.1, on the reverse strand, counting down.
AGAACAGATTGTTTCCTCCATGTTTGAAGTTTCACTAGACCTTCTAGTCTCTAGTACGCATTGATATATAATCATAGAGTATCCTGACTTGTTAGTTTAAGTTTCTGTGCTCCTGTTTTTGACACTGCAAAAATTCTCATATCCCAACTATGCTTTATGTCTTTTGTACCCTTATTTCCCCTAACTCGTGTTTCTAGAGTTAGATATGCCTCAGGGTGGGGGAGGAAAATGTAGCTGTTGCCTAGATTCTGAAATGCTAAAACGAATGCAACCAATTGAAATCCCAGAAAGGTAGTTTGGGGACAGAGAGTGGCAGAAAATGATGGAAAACTTGTTAGTCTTAGAGGAAGGGCCCTTGATTAGCTCCCTTGGTGGCAGGAAGGCTAATATTTCTTGGAAACCTTTGTGTGTGGGTGAAAGAGTGTGGTAAGGACACCAGGAGACCTGGATGTTGCCGTGACTCAGAGCGAGGGAGCTGAAGGAGATGGTGGCTGCAAGTGTGCCATGCTCCAGATGGGGGGATTTATATGCATTATCTGATAAAACCCTCACAATATCACTGCAGGTAGTTACTACGGCGTTCCTTTTCCTGAAGGCCTACTTCACCGTGGACTTGGACAGACCACCTAACCTCTCTGAGTCTGCTATATCAGGGTTCAAACTCAGACCTCAGATTTTGGAGGCTAGGCTCTTCCTTATTAGGCTCTCACTTCGATGAAACATATCTCAAGTGTGGTCTGCTCAACCTGAGGGGGACTGCCTGGGGTGTTTTTGCTCCCCTCTCCCACACCCTGAATCGGAATGTTGAGGGTGGGGCTTAGGAATCTGCATTTTTACCAAGTGGGTTTGGGGACCCTGATCTGACCCACTGCTCTGTTGTTGTTCTGACAGGTTGAATTACACACACATGTGCATGCACGCTCACAAATCCTGCACTCAGCTTAAGCTAGATTGGTATTCTGGTAGCTTTACACATGCTCTCTGGGTCTGTTTACCCATCTACTTTTCCTTAATTGTGAGGTTTCATTGAAATTTTGTATGTAAGACATTGGGCACATAATAGGCACTCAATAAATATCAGGATGTTCTTCCCTTTTTAATTTTAATGGAGAAGAGAAAAAGCTTAGCTATCCAAATGAGAGTTCTGTATTTTATAAGTGAGTGTATTGTATGTATGCGGAGAGGCTGGAGGGGGGCGGGGTGGAGTAGATTTACTTGAGAATTTAGTTCCCCAGGGGAACAACAACAAAAAGTCTTTTGCCTGGAAAGTTTAGAGATTACAGCCCTCTGTTGTTCAAAATTTCTTAAAATTGTTTTCTCCAAATCAACCACCCAATCAAAAGTATGAAATTTTGTACAGCTTCCAAAATCCATTAGAGAGGTTTGTCTCCAAATATATAGGGAAGAGACCTATGACACAGAGATTCAGTGTATTTGTTTTCTGCCCTGTCTGATGGCTTAGGTACAAAAATGAGCCCTGGAACAGAATTCCCTTAAAGTGCTTTTTGAGGAACATTGATTGCATCAGTCTTCATTGATGGTGTTAATCACAAAAAAGATGCAGGACTCCTAAACCTAAACAGGTTTCCCACTGAAGAACTGTTTTGGGTCTTTAATATGCCAACAACTATAGGAACAAAAGTTAAAGGTCTCAAACATATGGACATGACACATTCTCCCTCTCCATCTTCCTTTCTCCCCTTGCCCCCCTATCCCCCCACCCCAGCATTGCAGAGGGCAGGTAATCCTGGCAACACATCCGGGCATCAGGGTATCAGTTTTGAACAAATCTTATAGACTAAGTAAGTCATTTGGGGATTATTCTAATTCTATCCTGCAGTCCATTTACTACATGTAATTCTAACCAAAAGAGCTTTTTTTTTTTTTTTAAGCCCATTAGTGAAATTCTGAGATTAGAGGCTACACATTTATTAACATAAAAGGTAAAGGCATTTGTCCTATTCATGGCTCCTTTTAGTCATTCTTGTCTGGGCAGAGTGACTTGGATAATTTGAGATAAAAGCACTCATCCTAAATTGACTTGAGCTCAGTGGTCATCGCCATAGGGGACATGGGGTGTCTCTCCCTAGGAAGAGGGAACAGAATGGCCTTGGCTTATTGAATTTTGGGTCTTATCCTCAATGACTGCATTACTTGTAAAAAGCCTTCTCGGATTTTCTGTAGTTTACAGTGATTGCTCCTTCTTGGAACCCCAGAGTACTCACTGTTTGTACCTCTTGTTCTGGCATTTACTTTCCTTGTCGGTCCAACGGATTCCTGTGTTGGAGCTGCCTCCCTAAGTAGATCATAAGTTCCAAAAGGGCAGAGTCACACCCCAGTGGGCTTGGCACAAGCACACGCGGTGCACGGCTGACAGATACCTGCTGTTGAGACAGAAAGCACAGCCCCTCTGTACTTGCCTTTGGCATTTGAGAAATTCTAGTGGTACATTTTGATTGAATGGCATTTCCCCCACTTGGGCTGTTAGGGCTTTAAAAGGGATGACTTCTAGAAGGAGCCTGCAGAGACTGAAATACGTAGCGCAGGAAAAAGGATTGGCAGAGTGAACGAGCACCCTGTCAGCAGACCCTGACTGAACCCTAATTCAGGCTGGAATTCTGCAAACCAATTGCCTTTTCTGATTTAGACAAGTTAAAATACAATCTTTATAATGCTGTGTTTAGTGGTTCACAGACTCCAATTCCTATAATAACCAGTTTTGCAATAAAAATGAATGGTGGAGGCTGTGGTGGGCCTGAGAATATATGATCCATTGAAAGAGGAGCGGCTACCTCTAACCTTCACTTTGCTTATTGCCATCAAGGATTTGAGCCAAGGATTGCAAGATACTCAAATGTTAGAACAACAACAACAATGGGGCGCCTGGGTGGCTCAGTCGTTGGGCGTCTGTCTTCGGCTCAGGGCGTGATCCTGGCGTTCTGGGTTCGAGCCCCGCATCAGGCTCCTCCTCTGGGAGCCTGCTTCTTCCTCTCCCACTCCCCCTGCTTGTGTTCCCTCTCTCGCTGGCTGTCTCTCTCTCTGTCAAATAAATAAATAAAATCTTTAAAAAAAAAAAAAGAACAACAATAACAAAAATGATATGAAATCAGTAGTTATAATGACAAATCTGATTTTTACAAAATTTGTTTATTGGAAATTTATATATATAGTCTATATCTGTGTTCTAAACCTACAATTTATCCACTAGTCTGCATTGTATTTTATGTGATGCTTAAGATTTTACAAAACAATTCACAATTATCTCATTTAGTATTTTCTTTTTTTTTTTTAAAGATTTTATTTATTTAATTTAGAGAGAGAAAGAGAGAGAGAGCATGAGCCCAGGGAAGGGGCAGAGGGAGAGGGACAAGCAGACTTCTGGCTGAGCAGGGAGCCTGATGCGGGGCTCTATCCCCGGACCCTGAGATCATGACCTGAGCCAAAGGCAGATGCTTAACCAACTGAGCCACCCAGGCGCCCCTCATTTAGTATTTTCAACCCCTGTGCAATGGGCAGGGATCCCTTTCACAGTTGCAAAAACTGAAGTTTAGATTGGTGAAGTGAGTTACCCAAATTTATAAAGCTATTAAATAACAGAGCTGAGGCTAAAATTTGGAACGCCCACTTTTGGGTTTTTTGTTTTGTTTTGTTTTGTTTTTTGTTGTGGTAGTGGTGGTTGTTTTTTGGTTTGGTGTTCTTTCTGCCAAACTGCTTTGTCCTAAGCTTGTATTTACTTTTTCTTTCAGTATTGAAAATCCATTTTCTTATTAAAATATAATAACATACACATAAAATTGTACAAATCATGAATTCACTGCTCAATGAATTATCACAAAGGGAATGTGCTTATAAAACTCTCACCCCTGTGAACAGAGCATTCCCAGCATGCCAGGAACCCAGGTACAGTACATCCCTAGTTTTTGATGTAAAGTTCCATGATTCATTACTTGCGTATAACACCCAATGCACCATGTAATACGTGCCCTCCTTAATACCCATCACCAGCCTATCCCATTCCCCCCCGCCAAAGCCCTCAGTTTGTTTCCCAGAGTCCATAGTCTCTCATGGTTCATTCCCCTTCTGTTTACCCCCCTTTCTTCTTCCCTTTCTTCTCCTACCGATCTTCCTACTTCTTATGTTTCATAAAAGAGTGAAACCATATGATAATTGTCTTTCTCTGCTTGACTTATTTCGCTTAGCATTATCTCCTCCAGTCCCGTCCATCTTGCAGCAAATGTTGAGAAATCGTTCTTTTTGATAGCTGAGTAATATTCCATTGTATATATGGACCATATCTTCTTAATCCAGTCACCTGTTGAAGGGCATCTTGGCTTCTTCCACGATTTAGCTATTGTGGACAATGCTNGATTTGGCTATTGTGGACAATGCAGCTATGAACATTGGGGTGCATATGGCCCTTCTCTTTACTACGTCTGTATCTTTGGGGTAAACACCCAGTAGTGCAATTGCTGGATCATAGGGTAGCTCAATTTTTAACTTTTTAAGGGACCTCCACACTGTTTTCCAAAGTAGATGTACCAACTTGCATTCCCACCAACCATGTAGGAGGGATCCCCTTTCTCCACATCCTCTCCAACATTTTTTATTTCCTGCTTTGTCCATTTTTGCCATTCTAACTGGCGTAAGGTGGTATCTCAGTGTGGTTTTGATTTGAATTTCCCTGATGGCTAATGATTTTGAACATTTTTTCATGTGTCTGTTAGCCATTTGTATGTCTTCATTGGAAAAGTGTCTGTTCAAATCTTCTGCCCATTTTTTGATTTATTTGTTTCTCGTGTATTGAGTTTGAGAAGTTCTTTGTAGATCTTAGATACCAGTCTTTTATCTGTAGTGTCATTTGCAAATATCTTCTCCCATTCCATGGGCTGCCTCTTAGTTTTTTGACTGTTTCCTTGGCTGTGCAGAAGCTTTTTATCTTGATGAAGTCCCACAAGCTCGTTTTTTCTTTTGTTTCTCTTTGCCTTTGGAGATGTGTCTACTCTCGCCATTATTATTCAACATAGTACTAGATTTATTTATTTATTCGAGAGAGAGCGCTCACACACACGAAACGGCATGAGAGAGCGTGAGTGGGGGGAGGGGCAGAGGGAGAGAATCTCACGCAGACTCCCTATTGAGCAAGGAGACCTGATCAGGATTCTATCTCATGACCAGGAAATCGTGACCTAAGCCCAAACCAAGAGTCAGACACTTAACCGACTGAGCCACCCAGGCACCCACACTGTTCACTTTCAGTAAACACTGTCAAAGTGTTTTCCAAAGTAAACCAATACTCATACTCCCACTGGAGGTATAGGAGGGTTCCAGTGGCTCCACATTTTGCCAACACTGTATATTTTTCATGTCTTTCTGATTGTAACTGTTCTCATGGGTATGTTCAGGTATATTATGACAGCTTTTATTTGCATTTCCCTGAAGATTAATTAAGTATTTTTAAAATGATTATTAGCCACCTTGCTCTCCTCTTTTGTGAACCCCTTGTTCATGCCCTCTTTTTTTCTGTTAGGCAATCTTTTCTTTTGACTGAGGGATTCTTTATGTATTGTACGTATAAGTCCCTTATCAGTTACATGTATTGCAACTGTCTTTTTCCACTTGACACCTTGCTTCCCTTTTCACTCTGTTCATGGTTTCTTTTGATAAGTAAAAGTTTCTCATTTTAAAATAGTCAATTTACCATCCCTTGCCTTTCTGGTTAGTGCTTTATGTACCCTGTTTAAGAAATCTCTTGTCCATCCCAAGGTCAGACATTCTCTTATATTGTGGAAATTTTATTGTGTTGCCTTTCACATTTAGATCTACAGTCCACCTAGAATTGATTTCTGTGTATGATTCACATTAAAGATCAGAATTTATTTATTTATTTTTTCCATATGGATGTATCCAGTTGACCCAACATCATTTATTGAAGAGACCATCTTTTCCCCCACTATTCGACAGTGTACAGTTGTTATAAATAACATCTTTCTATCACTGTGAGCCTGTTTCTGAATTCTCTGTTCTTTCCTGTTGCTTTAGCATTTCACACTGTTTAATTTTTACCGATTTACAGAAAATTCTAATATCTGGTAGTGTAAGTCCTCTAAATTTTGGGTGGCTCAGTCTGTTGAGTGTCTGACTCATGATTTTGGCTCAGGTCATGACCTCAGGGTCATGAGATTGAGCCCTGAATCGACCTCTGCTCTGGGCCGGGACACTGCTTAAGATTCTCTCTCTCCCTCTCCCTCTACACAACCCCCCTTTCTCTCTCCCTCTCAAAAAAATATATATATATTCTTGGACCTTCTTGGCCAATTGTGTTTCCCTTTTATTTTATAATCAACTGCTAATTTTCCATTTTGACTTAGATGTTTTCTAGTCCAGAGTTATTTCTTTGAGAACTTTATAAATTTGTCACCTACAATCAGAAATGATAGGAGCGAAACTCTTAACTCATGCACGTTTGCAAGGAGATAATAGGGAAGATTCCATGCCAAACATCTGTTCTCATTGTCTAAGATCATAGTTCGTTCAGAGACGAGAGAGCCATGTACTATATGTTACTGTATTATTATAGTTATTATTTTAAAATTATTTCAAAGTATATATATTATTTTCAAATATATATGTCAGTTCTCCCTATTTTGATTCCAGGACTGTCCTTGTTCAAGTCCGGGTGCTTCTGCTTCTGAGCCTTTGCACTGGTTATACCTTAGGCTGAGAATGGCATGCCTAACTCCCTCACCTTTTTCCAGATCTTGCTTTTAAACACCACTTTCTCAATGAAACCTGATTGTAGTTGAACTTACAACTTCTAACCCTCTTGCCCTGTTCTATTTGTGTGTGTGTGTGTGTGTGTGTGTGTGTGATGACAATAACACTTGTCACTTTCTGATCTATCATCTAATGTATTTCTGATTAAGGGTCATTTATATTGTCTGTCCACATCAACAGAGGTGTTGGCTTTATTGACTAATATATCCCAAGGGAAGGATAGTACCTTGCACATAGTAGGTGCTCAATAAGTATTTGTAGAATGAATTGAATGAATGAAAGGTTTCTTTCTTAAGGCTAATCCATCTCTACCTGTGATTTAGACATATGTAGGATAGTCTAGTGAAAGGGTGTGGCAGCCTTAGGAAATTAGTTGGTGTGCATGAGAATCTGAGGAGCTCTCATCCTAATCTTAAACATGGCACTTTAATCCAGTAATATATTGCTTCAGTGTTTGTAGGGGAAGAATGATTCTGACCACACTGGCTATTTCTTCTAGGAATTCATGTCTGCATCCTAGAGGGCGGGAAGATGCAAGTTAGAAAGAAAACAAATCTTTTTTGTTTTCTATAGAAATTCTGTAAAACACGGACTGTGGGGCTCCAACCCCATTGTTGTGTTGTTGTTGTTGGCATTGGCCTGTGGCCAGATCATTTGTATTTCTAACAAGTGTCTAGATTGTGCAGGTGCTGCTGGTCCAGCCCCACACTTCAAGAACCAGTGTTACAAGGTATCAGAAAGCAAGGAGGCTGGACTTCAGCACCCGTTTGAATGTGACCCTAAGACAGAAAGAAGAAGTATTTTGGCATTTCCTAGTCTGGCAGTTTGCCACAGAAAAGCTTTCCAAACTTTGACACTTTGAAGCATTTTAATGGGTATGAAGTATCCACTGAAATGAACAGTGTGACCCATAAGAGAGCCAGTGCCCTGCAGCCTAAGCAAAAAGCCAGAGAAAGGGTGGATGAGAGTGGATGCCACTTGATGGAAATGTTTCAACTTCACTCAACCTCTTTTTTCTCTTTATGCTTTTCCTTCTCCTTCCTTCCTTCCTTCCTTCCTTCCTTCCTTCCTTCCTTCCTTCCTTCCTTCCTTTAATGAGCACATTTGAGTTGCCCCTCAAGGACTATGGGAAATAACCAAGTGGGTCTTCTTGTGGGAATCTGAAGGTTCTGAATTAGCAGGAGCAGAAATCAAGAGTTACATTGGTTACACATTTTTCCAGACCTTTTAGTCCTGATAAACTTGTTAGAAACAAAATCTTCAGCAACCTGGACCTACATCCTTATAGCATGAGGAGGTCAGGTACCTTGGTAGCAGGAGGCCTAGAGGGAATTTAGAGTATCATTGCAGAGGCCATGTTTTATTTAATTCTATCTTCCAACCACTAGCCAAAGGGAGCCTACAAGCTGAGGTGGTTCTGCATTCTAATAAATAATCCTAAAGAGCTCTTCAGGTTCCATCTAGGCTTAATTACGACGTGTAAATACACAGACAGCCCATTATTGATGTTAATCTCAGTGCTAGTGCAGGAAGGGGAGGCGAGCAATGAAAGGAAGTATGGGTAAGGGCCTCTTATTAGCCCCTTCAAAGTTAGAGTGAGTCTCCCGCTGGCTACTTGGGAGTCACAGTTACCTCAGAACTAATTACCTTCCTCTTGGTGGCAGGTTCCATCTCAGTGCTCTGTGGACTTCCTGGCTAGTTTCATGCCATTTACTTTACCTTCTGCAAGGCTTCTTACTGAATTTCAACAAGGCCTGGGCTCTGAGTTAAATGCCGAGTTAGTTATGCGCCTTTTCTTCCGGGTGTGATTCCTTGCCCTCCTCCAAACTTTCTTGAGGCCGATGCAGTTTAACATTGTGAAGGGAGCCTACCAAGTGCTAGGGGACAGTACCTAGACCTCTTTTGTTCATTACTTCAACATTAATGAGCTACCTACTTCGTAGCAGGTATTCTGCAAGCCCCAGCAATGTGGAAGTGAATGCTCTTTCCCTCCTCTTCAGGAGCCCGATAAAGGGACGACATTGGACACATTGACAGATAATAGCAGAGACACGAACAAGTATTAAGAGATTCTAGAAGAGGAATAAGCAACTCAGCCAGAAGGGGCAGGTGCAGGCTTCTTAGTGGAGGTGGCAACTTGACACGGTCTTCACTATTTCATCAGAGTTCGTTAGGGAAGTGGAGAGAGAGAAGAGCATGAGGAGTAGATGTTATAAAATGTTATCAATAGAAACAAACATGACGAGTCACAGAGTAGTTTTGGAGAAGTGTAATTATTAACAGGGATGGAAGAGAAAGGATCATGGTGAGCTAACAGTCATTTTGTTAATGGTCATTCAGTTTTCATGTATAGAATAGTGGAAGAGGACATGGATTTTGGAAAGAGGAACAGTTAATGATGGAAGAATCAACATTTGAACCTTGTCTAGGTGATCCTATACAGGTTACTTAATCTCTCTGTGCAGGGTGCTTAACTTCTTCATGTCTTAGTCATCACATGTAAAATAAGGATAATGAGACTGTCTCACAGAGTTACTGTGAAAACAAGTTAATATACGGAAAGTGCTTAGCATAGTAAGAGCTAAATAAATACTAGCAATTATTTTTATTTGTTGTTATTAAACATTTAGTATGTTTAATATCATAATCATCATCTCCATCATTTCTCCCAACAATCCTATGAGCTATTAGTGTCCCCTCTTGGATTTTTTCCCCAAACCTGTCCAGTGTCAAGACTTTGGCTTCTAATCCTAATGCTTCACTGCTGTTCCACAAACCACTGCTGGTACGCCGCAAACGTCTAGCCAAAAAGTCATCAAGGGAGTGTGACAAATGACACCAGATCAATACTGAAGGTTATTCCCTGAAGCTAAACAACAACGTGGGGTATGGAAGGCAGGTGCACAATTGAAGCCAAGCAAATATCCCCATTTCAGTTTTAGGCAAGTTTGTGTAGGAATCCATGAAGTCTAAACCCACTGCAGTAACAGCTCTCTCTGTTGCCTGGCCAGATCCACACAGTGCTTGTGTGGTCCTCAGACAACGGCTTCTGATGTTAAATATTGCCAAGAAAGCAGATGAAACAGTAAACATATTTTGTGATTTTATTTCCCCTTTGAGAAATGAGCATTTCCTTATCCCACTATTCATCATAAAGATAAAATAGTGAAATCGGTATTTGAACAGATTCACCTTTTCAGTCCAGTGCCGTCTGACCTAAAAATACTCCCCGTGTGGTAAATTAACTGGTTCTCTGTGTCACACACTAAAGGAGACTGGGGAGAGAGAACCCGTTGTGCAAGCAATGATTCTTGCCTACGTGGGAGCAATATAGGGAAAAGATGGAACATTCTGTGTGTTCTCTGTTGTATTCCATTGTATTATCTGATAAATCTTTAAACACTCCCATGGACCAGGTTTCTAGGAGGTGGAGACTTGTCAAGATCTCTGTGGGATTGGAATTCTGCAGGAGGCTGTGGCTAGCCGCGGGAGAAACCTTGCGTCCATAAAGATTGGGTGAGAGTCCACGTAGCATCTAAAGGAGCAATCATCAGGTGGCTCACAGGGCGGAAGGAAAGATGCGGTGTTTGCAGGAGAGAAAGAGAGCAATTGTTTGAGGCTTACATGGATTTCTATTAAGAAAACAAGAACATGCTTTTCTCTTTTATGGGGAAGGTCTTGTTTTTTGTTATCTGCTCTCGGTGAGTTTGATCTCTTATTTTCTCGGACTGCCAATGAGCGTGTTCTTCCTGCAGGAGGCGGCATTAAGAGTGAAAAGTGGTTTGAGAAATAAGAATTGAAAGTTTTTCCCTCTGTGGATGATGATCTGTGAAAGTAGAACTAAAACCAACACCAAAACAGGGACTTTGTTTTGTCCACGGCCAAGAAGGTGGAGCGGTGAATACAAGGAGCTGCTATTCATGGGCTGTCTGTTTGGGTTACTTGGTGATTAGAGCAGAATTATTTTTTTCTCCTCCCCTGCCCCTGTTCCTCTGCCCAGCCCAGCGTGCAGGATTGGACCTTGTCATTCTGGGCAGAGCTTACAGTGTGTCACGGGATAGCAAGGCTCGGCTCCACATGGTTCAGTTGACTTATGCGTTTTTTGGTGGGGAATGTGAAAAATCATTGTGCATGTGTCTCTAGTGGGAATATCTGATGTGAGAGAAGCTAAAACATTCTCTGCAAGATGTGTTCCATATAGCAGGAAAACAAAGGTGCAAGACAACTCTGCCAGTAGAAGCTGCCGTGGCCCATGGTAGCTGCCAGAGCTTTGAGCTCTGCCTTAGAAAAGAAAAGGGAAGGGACGTCTGACTTATTCAGAGATACGAGCCCTCCCTAAATGACCGCAGCCCTGAGGTTCACTTAATTATTCCATCTGTGCCTACTAAACTCTCCAGGCCGGGCTGAGTTTCCAAGCTCTGTGCTTGGTGGTAAGGGAAGAGCCTGATAGAAACTGACACCACAGTACTTGACATCCCAGAGCTGTGGATAAACACGTCTGCCTGAGAGAGGAGCTGAGTGATGAATGTTCACCAATGCAGGATGCGTAACTGAATGGCATTTTCTCTTCAAGAGCCATTCAGAGAAAGCTGGAGGGAAGGAATGCTCTGCCTTGTGAGCAGGTAAGTAGGCCTCAGATCAGTGGAGCATGACCAAGTATGGCTGGAGTTTTCTTTTATATTCTGTCCTGCAGAGCAGCTGTCTGAAATGTTTCTGGCTTGGTGGATTTTCAAACTTATTTAGCTGGGAACCCATTTTATAAATGAAACTTTCTGTGAAATCTCCCTTACTCCATCCTATCAAAAAATTTAGTATTTCATTTAACTAATTTGTAAGTTCAGATTTACATGTGCTTAGAAAATCTGCCACTTCAAACTTTAAGGTTATTTTGATGACAAAAATTTGAAAGCAGGGGCGCCTGGGTGGCACAGCGGTTAAGCGTCTGCCTTCGGCTCAGGGCGTGATCCCGGCGTTATGGGATCGAGCCCCACATCAGGCTCCTCCGCTATGAGCCTGCTTCTTCCTCTCCCGCTCCCCCTGCTTGTCTTCCCTTTCTCGCTGGCTGTCTCTATCTCTGTCGAATAAATAAATAAAATCTTTAAAAAAAAATTTGAAAGCAGATATTATGGATGGTGATTACTGCTTTTGGAAATCTGTTCAATGCTGTGGTTGTTGATGCTAGTGTAATTTTCCAAAAGTGGGAATACACTAGCCCACACAGTTAAGTAGTTACACGTTGTAACAGTTTTTCAACAGTACAATCTCAGTCTCAAAATGTACTTCTGTTTTCTTCCTGTCTTTTTTCTAGTTGACTCTACTGAATGCCTTGAACCACTACTGTCATTTAATAATTATTTACATCTCCCAATAAATAAAATCCAACTTAAAGGAAGTAAAAAAAATTGGTCCTTCAGTGAGTTTAAGCTTCTTGTTTTTTGCAAAATACTTTTGTGTATATTATGAGATTATGATATTTTCAATCACTTTTAAGTTGTGCATATTTGGGTGAGTTTCTCAGTGACTCAACACTTTTACAGAAAATTTTATTTTGCTTTGCATGCTGACTACAAACTTTAAATTCCATTTCATTCTAGTCCCTTTTTCCATAGTTTGTAAGCTCAGTGCCCTGTGTTGCCAAATTGTGTGTGTTCTACTTACTAAAAACTTCGACAAGATTCACAAGAATCTTGTTGCAACTGTATTTATTATGTTTGAGAGAAACAAACAAAAAATTAGTGATTTCTTGTCTCCCTTGAAATATTCGTACTTGTACCTTGCATCCATCAGAAGAGCCGAAGAACTCCAGTGAAAAAATGAAAGTTGGAACTCAGTGCCTAACTAGTTGTAAAATGTCTGTAATTTAGTGAATAGTATACAATGCATTATCCAACAGAGTTTTGATGGAAGATGGAATTTTAGAAAGTGGTGTTAGCCCATGCAAGATACAGAGGCTACTCGAACATACTAAGGGAACAGCTTTTACAAGGGCTTAGAGATTTTCCTCTTGTTTTGTCAGCATCTCTACAGAGGCAATTACGTTTTTGTGATACTTGATTGTATGTTTAAAAATCTGATCCAGGGGCACCTGGGGAGCTCAGTTGGCTACGTGTCTGACTCTTGATTTCAGTTCAGGTCATGATCTCAGGTTCATGAGATCGAGCCCCATTGGGCTCCATGCTGGGTGTGGAGTCTGCTTAAGACTCTCTTCCTCTGCTCCCCTTCCCCACTCAAGCTCTCTCCCTCTGTCTCTCTCTTAAAAAAACAAAACAAAACAAAACAAAAAACCCAAAACTTATCCAGACTCCTAAGAGTTTCTGTTGTATAAACAGAATAATCAAATAACAATTCTTCCCAGATATCTACTTGCCTGTTCGCAACTTACTTAAATTCGCAAGATGGAGAGAGATGTACGATAACCATTTTCATTTACAGTTGGATTCTCACGATCCCATATAACCTGACTTTGGGCAAATTTATCCCATTTGTGGAATTCACTTTCTCAGCTCCATCTCTGCACTCTGTTATTAAATAATGTCTGATTGTGTTTTTTAACATGCCCTGTTTCCTCAGACTACATACTGCAACGTCATGATTAGGGATTAATACAATTTTTGTCTGTTGTGGGCACACCTCCTTCACATGTGATAAAGCAATTTATATTGGACAATGCCACAACTGTGTTCTCATCAACATGTTTGAATTTTTTTTTGCATTCATCTCTTTAATAACATTTACATGTTTTATGGGTTCTGAGAGAATCTAGGACGTACTTTTGTATTTTGTGTAAAAATGACCTTGTGACTTGGCTGAAACACTGAAACACAAAATTGCACTGCATAAATTACGTTGAAAAAAAAAAAAAGGGGCGCCTGGG
>NC_048223.1:107577527-107619306 GCF_002007445.2 Ailuropoda melanoleuca | reverse complement strand
AAAAAAAAATAAAAAATAAATTACGTTGAGGGTTGGGACTTCTATCACCTTAAAAAGTGAAACCAATGATTAATGCTTATTGTACTATCTTTTCATGAGTGACTTTATGAAATATTGGGGACACTGCTATTTAATGTACTATTGAAGTTGTCATTGGTACTAGTTGAAGAATCATATGATGTTAGTATAAATTGCTATCACATTTTGAAACTGATCAATGTCATTGCAGTCTATTCTAACTAAAAAAAATTATCCGTAAATGTAATGATACATTTCTAATATAATTACTTAACTTGCAGTAACTAAATAAAGTGTTCTTGAAATATATACAACATACAAAAATTTTATAATAGTTATCATAGGAAGACCTGAAACTTAAATAAGCAGTGAAATTCTATAAGAACATGTTATGCAACATGTTATGTTGAATAGCAGGGGTTTGAACTGCTTGGGTCCACTTATATGTGGAATTTTTACCATACAGTGCTGTACGTGTATTTCTTTTTCTTATGATTTTCCTAATGACATTTTTTTCTCTAGTTTTCTTTATTCTAAGAATACAGTATTTAATATACATAACATATGAATTGTGTGCTAATCAACTGTTTCTGTTATTGGTAAGGCTCCCTTCTGGTCAGAAGTAGGCTGTTAGTGGTTAAGTTTTGGGGAGTCACAAGTTATACGTGGATTTTTGACTGCATGAGGATCAGTGCCCCTAGCCCTCTGCTGTTCAAGGGTCAACTGTGTATTCACTTGCTATTGCACACGTATCAAACAGTCATGACAGGGCCTGAGCCTTGATTGGTACTCAGACAGATAGTAGTTCATTCACTTCAGTATACTCCTGTGTAATAGACCAACACAGGTCTGATTTTTTAAAATCTTTTTAAAAGAGTCATGTAGAATATTCCACTTAGCTATTTTTGAGTTACTAACCACTCCAAAACATTATGGCCTAAAAAGCATTACTTACTTTGGTTACAGATCTGCAATTTGGGCATGGCTTAGCGGTGGCATTGCCATGCAGTATCAGCTGGTGAGGCTCAACTGGGGCTGGAGAATCCATCTTCAAGATGGCTCACATACATGACGTGACAAGATGGTGATGGCTGTTGCCTGGGAACTCAGCCAGGGACTGACCTTCACTGGGGCCTCTCTGTAGGGTTTCTTGGGCTTCCTCTTAGCATGCAGGCTGGGTTTCAAGAAAGAGTGTTTCAGGACACAGGAAATGGAAGCTGACAGTGTGTTAAGGCCTAGTGTGGAAGACGGCATAGTATCACTTCGGCTACATCCTATTCTATTCAAAGCTCTCAGGGACCTACACAGATTCACGGGGATGGGCCAGGGATTCTTCTCGGGCGCAGTGTCAGGGAGTTTGTGACCATCTCTAATCACCGTACGGAATTACCACTGTGAGAGTCCATGAATCTTTACAAGAAATTCCAAATAATTACACAGGAATTATAGGAAATGTTTTAGACTGAGGTTAACACAGGTAAGTGGCTTAACCTGAAGAAAAATGAACAGCTTTGACTTCCTGTGGAATGTTAGTGTTTGCTATAGAACACATTTGAGTATGCGAGTTTGTTTTTTAATTATAATCAGTAAAAATACTGAAAATGTAATTTTAAAAAGAATGAAGCGAATAGAAGAATCTGGGATTGTGTGAACATAATTTGAAACATATTTTCATGTACTCTTCTTTCAAAGTCGAATTCTTTTTCTTTCTGCAGAGATACTCTTCTGAGTTCTATTTGTTACCCTCCTGGGCTTCCTTAGTTTCTTCATTGCTTATGTAATGAGTCACTGTGCTGTCTATTCTTTTGTTGTTCTGATTTAATATATTTTAATTCATTTATTCATTCGTGTAACAAATGCCTATTGAATATTAGGTGTCAAGGACAGGGTGAGCTGGGATACAGAGACAAAAGGACATAAGTTAGACTTTTCTGTCTCTTTCCCACCCACTGGTCTCTCACCAGGACCTAGAACAGGGTCTGTGAGATAAGTTGTCAATAAGTATGAGTGTTGAGTGCATGAATGAAAGTTCACAGTGTTCAGTGAACTGAAAACCTAATGGTAGATATAGAAGTGAGTCATTAAAACTCTCTGTGATACATATTCTAAGAGATATACAGTGTGTTAGGGACATATGAAGGGGGGCCGCAGATCTAGCCTGAGGTTACACACCCCAGCCAAAAACAAATTACCACAAAATCAAGAGTGGATAAATTACCACAAAATCAAGAGTGGATAATTGACAGAGTTTTCAATCACAGTAGTATCTAAGCTGGAATATTTATTGATTCTAACTAATTCAAGTCTTCACTCAGATAATTATCGTTAGGTATTCACAGAGAAATCAAAAGGGCACCTGTAGCTTCTTTTAGTTTCGGTGTCAAAAGATACCTCAGGATTATATGCCAATTTTGCCATTTTATTTATTTTTATGATCTCACCTCATTAACATTTTTTCTGATTACCATAGCAAAATATTCTTGTTGTAGGAAATACGTAAGGTACAGAAAAGTATAAAAAGGAAAAAAAATACCAAAAAATTATCTAGAATTCCAGCAAGAAATAACTATGTTCATATATATTATATGTAGTCATATACATATGTATATATATGTAGTTACATAGAAAAAAACCAAGAGATAATACAATTTGGGCGTCATAATATGCAGTTTTTTAAATTTCTATATATTTCAGTTAAAATTCTCCAGTCAGCCTTTATTCATGAAATCCCTCTCAAAATCATAATTTCTGTCATGAATTGTTATTACATTATATGAAATTTCTGTAATGTAATCATCCTCTATTTTCAAAGGTTGTATGGTGTTCACCTTATTTTTCTGTTATAAATGATGCTGTGGCAAAATTTTATATGCCTATCTTTGATCATATTTCAGTTATTTGCTTAGAATTGTTTGCCGTATCTGTGATTTTTTTAGTAACATCCATGAATGTTATAGAATTTTTTTGTATGTGTAGACACATTCTTTTCTTGAGTTTGCATGAAAGTATCACTTTCTCTCCCTCTCTCTCTCTCTCTCTCTCACACACACACACACGTGCGCCAGCATACTTATGGGGATTTATTGATATCCTCTCTTACAAATGCCTCGACTACAATGGGGGTGATGTATTCCACGTTTTTACCTGCCCTGCCTGTAACCAGAAGTATGGACCTATAGAGGAGGAATCTAAGGGAGACTTCCCAGAAAAGCAGACACTCGAACTGAATTATAAACCATAATGAGGAATTAACCAAAGAAGGAAACTGAAGAATGATTGTCTTGGCCTGTTTAAAAATCCAAGCTTGTATACAGGAATTTATTACACACAAGAACAGTAGGATTCTTAGCTTTAAAAGGAACATGGCATGGGTTTTTTAAAAAAATTTTATTTTGGGGAGAGATTTTAAGAATTTCTTTATTAACTTTTACTTTTTAATGCAGTGTTCTATAAAATACACTTGATGGTTTTGAAAATATCACCAGGTAAATCATTCAGTGACACTTGTTTTTTTCTTTTTACTAGGTAAAGACATTAAGGTTTATTTATATACAGTAAAATACACTGTGGGGATTATGGCAAAATGCTTGTGTATGTATTTATAATGGAAATTTATTGGTAAATTATACATTTAAAATAGATTAGGGAATAGAAGGTATAATCGATCATATTCCTTCTTTTTTTGACAAATGCAAGTGTATATATTAAAGTGTACAATGTGATGATTTGATATACATAAATACTGTGGAATGATTGCCAAGATCAAAATAATTGACATGTCCATTACCTCATATAGTTAATTCTTTGTGTGTATGTGGTGAGAATGCTTGAGATCTATTCTTAACAACATTCCAGTATACAATACGGAATTACTAACTATAGTTACAAGGGTTGCCTTTTAATTGTGAGTTTCTGTAGTTGTATTTCCCTCCCTCCCCTCCCCCCCCATCATTCCACCTCATCCTTCCTCCCTCTCTCTTATCTTCCTTCTTCCCAAATTTTCAGGGCCATATTAATTACATAATGAGAGGCACAGTGGTCCTGAGCCACAGGTGGGACCTTCTCTGTGACATGGCCTCCATCCCACTCAGCCTCCTTCCCAGCTGGCCATCCTCCTAGCTGGCCAGAAGCTCCATCCAGCTTTACGCAGATATTGCAGATAATGTCTTTGACCCTGAGGAGTGCAGTGCAGTGTGATGGCACATTTTTATTAGCTAGCATTTTATATATGGAAAAGACACCAAGAGAACAGCAGATCTAATATTCCCCCTTGGATATTTATTTAAATGATTAATAGTAGATTAAGGAAACAAATTAATAGGTAGGTGGGTCCTCGTATATGCACTTGAGCTTTACATAGACCTATGTGTTCTTACACTGCTACTCCATTGAACAGATGCAAAGGGTGGATATTTTATTTATGCATGTAGGCACATCTTATAGAACAACTTTTTATAGTAACGGGTGGGCTGACCAATACAGTCCTACACTGATTTCTGTTAGAATGCCAGTCCCCCCTAACGGAGTCTCAGTGACAGCCGCCACTGACTGAATGGTACATGTCAGCAAAGAGTGGGACAGAAGCCATGTGGAATTTAGGATTTAAAATCAGATGTATAAGTTATGAAGAGAATATAGTGGAACCTACTTGTTGAGCTCTTGATAGAAACAGATGAGTTTCTTTGTACAGAATGTAGCCTGGATTTGCTAGACATAATTGTCTTAGTTCATGTGTAGGCAACTCCAGCATACATACAATTCATGTGATCTAGCATATTCAGGAAAATTATACTGTGTTTTCTTAAATTCTCCCAGGTTTTTGTAGCCGTAGAAATGAGGACTCATTAGCTATTGTTTCTGCTTCAGCCTGTGCTCTGTGGGCTGGAAGCAGTTGCAACCACAGAGGGAAGCAGGGCATACAGTAGCCCCAAAGAGTGACTGTTTCTCAAGGCTTCCTAAATTAGTCTCAGGTAGGAGCTTCCCAGGGCCGGGATCTGACAGAGTAATTAAAGGAAATTGGGAAGATTCACTCACTCCATAATTATTTTTTAGTTCCAATATAGTCTGACTTTACTAATTCAGAATTATTGAGAGAGATATTAGTTTGGCTTAATGAGAAGCATGAAAAATGTAACATTTTAAATTGAAACACGGCTTTATTACCTGAGGCTATATTCAAAACCACAAACTAGTAGCCTAAACACCTTTTGTGGTGATGCTCCTGGGCCTGCTTTAATGATGAGATAAAGATGATTTTTAATTTGCTCAGGGCCATTCTTTTTCCTGATTTGGCGTACAAATCCAGTAGTCTTTGCTGTGTTCATTTGCTATGTAACTGCTTTTAAAAATTTTATATATTCTTGGAATTTTTTTCCTTCAAAATCATGAAAGTGACACATTAGCACTGTAAGAAGTCAAAGGAAAATAAATTATATGAGGAACAAAGTTAATAAAGACCTCCCCTAAGTCAAATCTCAAATATAACCACTAATAACAGTTTGACATGAAATCTTTTAGATCTAAATTTAACTGTCTCAGCCAGGGCACACAGTAGATGCTCAACTAATAGTTGTTAAGCTGACCTGAAGCCAGCCCCAGCTTTTAAACAGCCAAATCCTATCTCTGTCCTATTACACCAACCCCAGCTTGACCCTCCATGGCTTTGCTTTTATGTAGATTACTGAAATGGCTTTGAATGGTCCAAAATGTGCTGTGTTGTATTTCCCTCTCCCAGAAGCCTTCTGCGACACTCCCCATTGCCTAACAAAACAATGAAATTCCATTTAGATACCTCCACATTTGGCCCCAGTCTACATAACCTCAGTTTTCTTGCACTTTTCCCCCTTACACTTCTTAAATTTCAGACAAGCTAGACTTCTGAAATTTCTTGTCTACACCTTACTCCTTTCTGCATCTCTGCTTATATTTATGATCAACCTCAGCCTGGCCTTCAATCCAACATTAATTTTAAGGAACTACTCTGTTCAAGACAACGAACTAGTTACTCCAGAGTGACTTAACCTTAGAGAGGTAAGACATTTTTACTGCCTTTAAAGGTAATGTGAGGGATGTTGAGATAATTATGTAAGAAATTCTAATCAAATAACCTCTCCCCCACTTTCCACTATTTTTGCCATATGAATAACATCCTCTTTTCTTATTCGCTGACATCTTCCTTTCCTACCCTCCCCTAAAGTGGCATTGATGCTTCTCCTGGATTCGTGTTCCCACTGGACTTCTTATTCTGCCTCAGATTACAGACTGTCCCAAATTTATGATTTTTCAACATATGATACCTGCAAGGAATAGGCATTCAGTAGAAACTGTACTTGGAATTTTGAAATTAAATCTTTCCCAGGGCCAGCAATGCATGGTAGGATCCTTGTTGGTGGTGCTGGGTGAGGCAGCCATATCTCCGTCAGCCACGTGATCACCAGGGTAAACAACCGAGACACCTACCACCATTCTGTGTCTGTACAACCACTCTGACCTTCACTTGCAGTACAGTATTCAATAAGTTAAATGAGGTATCCCACACTTTATTATAAAATAGGCTTATGTTGGATGGTTTTGTCCAACCTGAGGCTGTCAGTATTTTGAGCACGTTTAAAGTAGGCAACACTAAGCTATGATGTTTGGTAAATTAGGTCTATTAAATGCATTGTTGACTTAGGATATTTTCAATTTACAGTGGTTTTATTGGGATATAATCCCATCATAAATTGAGGAAGATCTGTATAATTACTTATGTCCATATCGTATCCCCCCTCCTAGGTTGTAAACCCCTTGAGGTCAGGGACTGTGTCATTCATTCCCTGGGTCCCCTGAAGCAAACAAAATACTGAGAATAATGTCTTAAAATATGAGTATCATTTATTAATTTGTATGTGTTTGTTCAATATTACCTGTATAATCTAATTTAAACACTCATGTTTGGTAAGATAGGTATTAGCTTTAGGCTTACTGAAATTCAAATTTTCAAAGATTTATTTATTTATTTTTTATTTTTTTATTTTTTATTTTTTTAGAGAGGGAGGGAGTGGCAGAGGGAGAGGGAGAAAGAGTCTTAAGCAGACTCCATTCCCATTGCGGAGCCTGCCATGGGGCTCGATCTCACAACCCTGAGGTCACAGCCTGAGCCAAAACCAAGCAAGAGTCAGACCCTTAACCAACTGTGCCACCCAGGTGCCCCCCTGAAATTCAAATTTTGAGGTAAAATGACTCCTATAGTATATGACCTTCCTGAGGTTTTTACAAGTTCAGGGAGAAAGATGGATGTTCTCAGGACCACTTTGGCATCCACTTCCTGGGTGTGAACCACACAAAGTAAAATAAAATCTTTCTCTGGCTTCTCTAGTAATAGCCTTTAAAGAATCAGCAATTTCAAATCCTTGTGATTTTTGTGGACTTATCTGAAGATTTGGCAGGGAGAGGGGGTAAGGAGGGACCCAGGAACATAGGTTTCTAGCATGACTTGGGTTTGATTTCTTTCTTCCTTTTCCATGCCTTTCTCCTCCTCACCTGCCCCTTTCTAGTTTGCTCCCTGTAATTCCAGGTGTCCCCACCAGCCATCATCTGCTGAGATCGGTTTCCAAAACAAACAAAGAGGACAAAACAAAGCAGAAAACAAAAGGACCCAGGATCCAAATCCAAGAGGAATTCTGGTGTCCACAGTTAATATAATTTTCCCTGTTGTTACACTTGAGAAATCCCATTTTCATCATGCATAAGTAAAATTTAAGCTCAACCCGTGGCTGAATTTGTAAGGCCTGAATTAAGGAGGTGTATTCTTGAGGCTACTGCCTGATCTGGAAATAAGAATGACTCAGAAGTCCCTGAAGCTAAGTTATTGTTTGAAAGAGCTGAGCTTCTGCTGGTGCAAATGGAAACAGTTTGTCTTAAAGTCAAGTCGAACTGATTTCGCTTCTGACAAAGCAAAGAGATGGGAGAATAAATATGTACCCTGAACTCCAGAATCCCGTTTCTGCTGTGTAATTTAAGGCCAGGGACTAAGCACATTTTCTTAAATGAAACAAATGGTGCTATAAATGGTAATAGAAACAATGCATCTTCACGTTGTGATGTGGCTCTGACGCGCTCCTGTTAATGAAACAGGACACAGCCGATGCAAAATGATCAGAGTAGAAGACCAGAGATGGGATTCCATATGAACTATAGACCCTCGTGCCTGGAGATCTGATGGTAGAGAGGAAAAACAATGTCTATTTGTGTACGTGTGTGTATCAGTGTGTGTGTTTGGTAGTGGTCGTGGTATGCGTATATGCGCACGCGTATATGTGTTTGGTGGTATGTCTGTGTGCGTGGTTATGTGCGTAGGTGTGTGTGATGGGGGGTGTGTGGGGAGGTGTGGATCTGCGTTTGGCGGTGATGGTGGTGTGCATGTGTTTGGCAGTATGTGTGTATGATGGTGTGTGTGTGTCCCAGGATCTGGGTGGGGAAGTGTGTATCAGTGTGTGTATTTAATAGTGTGTGTGTATATGATAAGGTGTGTGTGTGCATGATGGGGTGTGTGTGTGTGTTTGATGAAATGTGTGTGTATATAAGTACATATTTAGTGGTCTGAAGGTGCTGGGCATCACTTGTGTATTTCTGTTAAACCTGCAGAGTATAAATCTAAAGTTGTCATTTGACTCAGGCTTTTGGGAAAGCATTTGATAACCTGTCTTTGTTTGACCAAATGAAGTTTTATTACTAGTTATTTCTTAAGATTTTACTTAGAGTCATTCCTTGCTCAGATCCCAGGAATTATTCGGCATTGAAGGTGTATGGTCAGTGACAATGGGAGAACTGAGAAACAGTACAAGAAGCCACTTTTAATTGCTTGTTTATTATCTTTACCATATGATTCTACTCTGGAGACTATTAGCTTTACTAACCACAAAAATTAATTTTTGCAGAGTCCAAAACTTTAGGAGCTCAATGTGTTGGAGAGGTTATTTTTAAAAGAGAGGAAACCACTCCTTGTTTAAAATGAGGTAATGGTATGTGTGTAGAGGGAGGGAATTTGGAAATATTTACTGCTAATGAATAATTCAATTTGATTTACTGGAGAAATGAAAGGGGATGGCATTCTGCCCTTCTCTTAATGTAAAAAAGATAATGGCCATTTCACTTGAACATTGTATCTGAAAGTATCTAATACAGCTTATTTTTATTCCAGGTCAAGTTATCAGCCTTTAAAAGTAGTTTAAGACTGGCTGTCAGATTAAAGTGCACTTCAAAAATAAAAGGAGTCTGAGATGAAATTGTGCTTGATTGCTCCTTTACCCCACCCCTACCCCAGTCTCCTTGCAAAAACAAAATGTGTTTCTTAATTGAACATTAAAGACATTAAAGAAGCCAGAGGTTGGGAATCCTGATGACAAGAAAGGCCAATGTGAATGAGCCCCATAGTTCAGGTAACCAGGCCAGCCTGCGGTTAAGTTAATACTACGGAGGCTCGGCTTTTCCCAACCCGAGATGCCCCTTGTAGCTGTTACTTGGCACCAAAAGTTCTGTGCCCCTTTGCTCAGGCACATTTTCGCAAAGACTGACAAGTCATGTGAAGGCAGTGGATATGAACACGCGTGAACGCGCGTGTTAGAATGTGCTGATGAAGTTGTGGGGGTTGACATTGTCACTACAAGGAGCTTCTGTACATTAGGCTTTTGTTCTTACACTTGCGAGGCGGCTCATAGGTTGCATTCAGTGTAAGTCTTCTAAATTAAAAGCAGGCAGTGTAAGTATTAGCTGAACCTCTGAGAAGTGCCCAGAAGAAATGGTCGCCCAAGCAGAGTCCTTTCTCTCTCCTTTCCCCACCCACGCCGCTATGAACAAGGGAGGTGGGCAGCTAAGAGGTGGTGAGACAGGGTGCTCGCTGTTCAGTGGGGGGGGAGACAGGTAGTTCACCAAGCGGAAGCACGTTTTCAAATTTGCTTTTGGTTTTTTACTGCAAAAATGGCCAAATCATATTCTTGAACTTTTATGTAGACACTTAGGAAAAACCTTCAGTAGAGTAATACATATTTCTCCCAACTTTTGATGCCCTTCGGGAGGTTTCCTGAATAAGGGAAATCTCTCTGTGTTGGTTATGATTTCTCTTCAGAGGACTTGGAACATGCCCCTGTTTGCATGAGCGTAACGTGCTTGGACATGAGATGAATTGGGATAGTTATGTGACTGGGGGCTGGGCATTGCTCTGTCAGCATATCTGTGATAGTGTAGTCTAGCTATAGTCAGAGAGCAAAGCGCTGGGTCAGATTCAGAGATCTGTGCCAGCAGGGAAGTTCTAAGAACATGGCAAAGCTGTAAGTGTGGGAAAATGAGTCAGAAATTCAGAAGCCGGGGCGCCTGGGTGGCTCATTTGTTAAGTGTCTGCCTTTGGCTCAGGGTGTGATCCCAGGGTCCTGGGATCGAGCCCTGCATCAGGCTCCCTGCTCCACTGGGAGCCTGCTTCTTCCTCTCCTACTCCCCTGCTCGCGTTCCCTCTCACTGGCTGTCTCTCTCTCTCTGTCAAATAAATAAATAAAATCTAAAAAAAAAAAAAAAAATTCAGAAGCCATGACAATCAGGACAGACTGGGGAACAGAGGTGAGGGTGCACACACAGTGAGAGCTCAGGATGAAGGCAGAACAAGGTGAAGGCTGAGTTCACCAACCATTTATAACACACCTACCGTGTGCCAGGCACTGTGTCGAGTATAAAGGTAAATAATGCATAGCTCTTTACCTCACATAATTAAAATTACCCTAAGCAAGAGTATCAGAGGACTAATTTATGTGGTACCAGCTTTGGGGCCACAACACTGTATTCAACACCTTAAAGGCACCAGGCTATTCTGATGCAGCTTTATAAAGAAAAAAGGATGTGAAAAGGATTTTATGCATTCCTCCTACTCTTTCCTTTTTCCTAAATGAAAAAATCCAAGAAAAAAATAGCAATGGAAATGGAGTCCCATATGCTTCTCTTGTGATTTTAAATATATGAATTTTTTTCATTTTTAGAAAACATCATAGATATTCCTTTATAACTGTCATGTAGGCACTGGGTAAGTTTCCCTGAGTGTTAGAGACCTTGAGTTTAAATTCTTTACAATCTATCATTTCCCCAGAATATCAGCACTAATCACATTATGTAGGTGACACGCTCCGGTCAAATCATCCAGAATGATCACCACATTGCCTGTCTGCTATTATATCATTGGGATGCCTCATTTGCAAATGGGAAAATTGTAGCTCTGAAAACAATATGCTTCTGATTTCTTGATACAAAAAAATGCAGGTGGTATTGGGGTAGTGCCTGAGAGAAGTTATGCATGTGACTGTAATGTGGAATTCACACTGATTTCTGAGGATCCTGTGTTTCTAGTTTTAGCACAGATAATTCAGGGGTTTTTGTGTGTGTGTGTGTGTACGTGTGTGTGTGAAAAATTTGTGCCTCAGTGGAAAACTTTATATTGTCTGTAGCACACCCTTCTGGTAGTTATCTGATTCTGATTTTATGAAAGCCGTTTTAAAGTTTTTAAAATTGTAGATAAGTGCTAGCTATGCAAAAATAATTTCTGTCGATAGACAAGCAAATTCTGTCCTGATCTGGGGAGGTCCGTTGACACCCCAGCCCTGCCAAGGGAGTTTTGCCTGCATTTGCACATTCATTTCAACATTCTTGTAATCTATGTAAATTGGTGCTTTTTTGGACTTCGCTTTGATGGGTTATAACATCCAGCAGGTCCCTTCATGATGAGTAAAAGAAATCTTTAAGCCATGTTCTTTTTCTATCTGTATGAGAATCAGGATTTTGCCGTTTTTGGGAAATGATCTTTGAGCACCGTGTTACCATTGTTGCTGCTGCTGTGACCAGTATGGCTACAAGTACTATGTCTACTGTGACTGCTGTTTTTGGGAGATTGTCTGTGCCCAACTTCCCATGTAGTCCTAATTTAGGAAGAAAAGAACAATGTAATGCTCGAGGAAGGCAACACTTCAGGTAACTTTTATTAACATATTTCACCTGGCAAAGCAAGGCTACATTTCATGCCTGCATAGCCTCCCCCCGCCCCCCCAACACCTTCCCAACTTAGAGGATCACCTGATGTTAGCCTCATCTGTGGTAATCCTTGTCAGAGTGTACCAGAAGACCTACAACTTGTTGAATGGATCCCATTTGTTTTCCTGACCCCCATCCCAACGCCCACCGCCAACTGATGTGTGACTCCAAGATTCTGTACCGATTCAGATCGCTCTTCTAGTCTCTGTTATTCTGCTCTCACTCTTAACCCCCTAATATCCACCCATCCCACATGTATTTTATCCTTCCTTTCAGGTATTACTAATAGTCATTCTGTTGATAAGGTTTCCATTTGCTTTTTAGGAAAATGGACTGGTAGGTTTACTTTGCTTTCTGTGCTCAAAGGATGGAGAGGAGGCAAAACACATTTCAGTGCCTGCCTCTCTAGGGTATTTGTCAGCTCTCAGCCAGACTGCTATCAATGAGTTATGCCCTCTTCCTCTTATCCTTCTCCTCAAAAATATTCAGCACCATTTCAGAATGTTTTATCCTGAGTTGTTCAGACTTCACTAGTATTTTCACATTCAAATAATGCTAAATAGCATGTTCGCCAGCAAAATTTAAATTGAAACTGAACTATTACTTTTACTTAAGGGCAAAAACAGCTCAGCGGCATATACTTCTGTCCAAAATAGTTTTAATCAGCTGCTAAAATCAAAATCACCATTTAAATTGATAGCATTTTCATTAAAAAATGGTTTCAGAATCTTTTCCCAAAGTATCTGTTGGCTTAAATAGGGTCAAGTGCTATAACTGTATCTCTGTGATCTTTATTTGCTATTTATATGATATAATCCTATTTTTTTATTCCCTGGTTACTTAGAATGGAATTACATACTGAATAGTATCATACTGGTAGAGAAATGGATACCTGATTATATTATTTTTCTGAGCTCTATTTTTTAAGACAGTCAGTATATTTCCTAAGGATTGTTGTCCTGCTGTGTTCATTTTCCATAAAGAGCTGACCTCAAAAAAAAAAAAATCAATTCTGTAGGTAGAAGAATTTCAGTATCATGCAGGCTCCCTGAAACTCCTTGGGATTAGATTTAATTAGAGTTTTAAAAGGCCCATATTAATAGCAAAGTGGGTTTATTTTTTCTTATCAGAATCATAAATTAAGAATATATTTGTTTCTAATTTCCCCTTCTATACATCTTATTTCACTTTCTTCATATCACATCCTTGGATGAGTAAAATTTACTCGGTTGATTAACTTCGAAAAGAGTGGTTTTTTTCCCCCTCATAGATAGCACATTCAAATAAAGTGCTGATTGTTTCAACTGTGAATGCTGGGGCAGGATACCATGCCAGACTGGCACTCATATTTGCTACAGAATGAACAAAAATATTACCTAGTTTTTAGCTTTCAAAAATTATTTGCTTAAAAAAGGAACTCTTGGGGTGCCTGGGTGGCTCAGTTGGTTGGTCCTGAGATCGAGCCCCAAGTTGGGGTCCCTGCTGAGCAGGGAGTCTGCTTCTCCCTCTCCCTCTGCCACTCCCCCTACTTGTGCACTCTCTCTCTCAAATAAATAAATAAATAAAATCTTTAAAAAAAATAAGGGAAATCTTGTACACTCTTCTAAAAGTCAAACATTCGTATTCCAATTTCAGCCTCCATCGTTTCCCTTGTCATTGACAGATCTTTTATTTCTTTGAGCCTCAATGTTCTCATCTGTGAGATGGACACGATAAATAGTAAGGGAGATGCTTTGAGGATTACAGTAATCAAAAATATCAGTGGAGCGTCATGTGAAGTTGTTGTCACAAGCCAAAGCAAGTGAGCGGTCTGCTGTCAGCACACATGCATGGAAAGGGTTGCCAGCCCGACAGGGGAATTGAGGAAATGCTTAGAACCTTGGCCCAGGGAGTAGCATCTTGACCTGACATGAAAGCCCTATGAGAAACAAGCTGGGTCTTAGAGTTGACAGGAGAGCCTCGGAGAAGAGTCTGCGATACACATCATTAGAAACCAATTTATAGTTTTCCCATCTTGGAAAAACTGTGGTAAATGTGAGACCGTTTTCACTCTGTTCTAATCTGTTGCTAGTGAGTCCAAAATCAGCCTCTCTTTTCCTGGTTTGAGCCTGCACAGAAGGCCACTCCAGCTCCTCATTATCATGACAAGGAGAGAAAGTCTGGGCACCCTGAATGTTGGGAAGCCTATGCAGAAGCAGGGGCTCCTTTGTCAATGCTTGTGTTTTTAAAGCCCACAAAGATTAGTTCTTGAGAGATGTACCAAGAAGCAAATTACAAGCAAGCATCCAGCAGCCTATCTATTGTGATCCTGTGTTGATTGCTCAGTCTTCACCTTTTTATTCCCTGTACCTTTCTTCGCACTAAGTTCTTGAGACAGTATTCACACTGAGTCACATTATAACATACGATATTTAATTGCATAAAATATTTCATCTTTTTCAGATCTGTCACTGGTAGAAGTGGAGATAAAAAGACCCAAAAGACTAATTTACTTTTACCATCAGAATCAGATTCTAAATGTAGAAATTAATGAGACGTTTGCATACTTTTAAAATGAAGCTACAAATGGAAAATGCAAAAATGACTTTATACAACCTCAGTTTCATGCTTTTTCCTTCTCAGCTCTCCCTTGTTCTTTCTCTCCTCCTTCCATTCTCTTTCTCCCTGTGTATTCTCTCTCCTTTCCTCCTCCTAGTATTTTCTGTAGCCTGGCTGGGATTTAAAACCCAGCTCTGCTTCTGGGGTAATGATTTTTTAATCAAAGACAGATAATTATTAGTGATGTTCAAGGCTGAAAATCAGGGATTCACCTTTCCTTGCTTCTGTTGACTCTGTTCCAAAAGGCATAAGTACTTTTGTCAGTAAAGCTGGCAGGCATATGTTGAGGACTCACACAGAGATCTGTTCTGAGAAAATCAATTTTCAAGTTAGAATTGCCCACTACAATTAAGATCTGTGCACTTTCAAACATTTCAGCCTAGCTCACCTGTTAAATCCAGCTAAACGTGTTCTCATTGTTTCAGGTTTTGATTTCATATACTTGAGGAATGGAATGGACAGAATGAGGGTGCCATCTCCCCATCCAGCTTGTCAAACACATCACTGTGGGGAGAATTATTGAGCCATTTGAGTCCTGTAACCAGGAAATGAGAAAGCTGAAATAACACTCTTGCTTCTAGAACACATGCTGAGTAGGCATTGGTTTGGGTGGAAAGCTCTCTTGTATCCCAAGGGCCTTACATGTCAAATATAAAACGTAAGTCAAAGGCAATGGAACATAAAGTTCTGTGCTATACCTGGTATTTGACAAATGGCTAAACATAAGTCACATTAGTTAGGCTCATGGAATACTGAACAGGTGAAAAAGTGACAGTTTTCTTTTCAACATGTTGTAGAATAAATAACTGAGCCCCGGTAATCATTGGCTATGGATGAGACTCTCTTTAAGCAAACTTATTTTGTCAACAATTGTAACTATGAAAAGCACGAATTAAAGGGTCATTATTCATTTTGCAGAAGGGTAATTTGCCTCAATTTAAAGAGGTGTCCATAAATCTCTAAATTATAAACTCTTTTGATAGTTTTATAATCATTTTTGCGTTTTTTATTGGTTTTGTCTTTTTTTTAAGCATCAGTTTACTCACACTTTTAAAAGCAGACCTATTGCATTAACTGTATGTGTGCACGAAAAATGAATAGGATACAGGTAGAAATGGAAAGTGGCAAATAAAGACTTGGGTTCTTGCCAGTCTCCTTAAATCCTATTCTCCTTAGTTGCAACTATTTGGTCTCCATTTGCCCTTGTGCTTTGTGCTACCCTACACTATGACATCAGTTGCAGCATTCATTCTGAAGAAAAAGCAATGAAACAGGTAGTAGACTCCCAAAGCTGTGAGAAGGATTTCAGTTTTCAGAGTAGGACGAATGTTTGCTTCAGTCAGGCCTTGACTGGATAAGATGTGTTAGGTTTGAAGGGACCTCACGAGACTATCTCCTCCTAACTACTTGCTTCTGAGCTGATGATCTTAAAAAGGAAGCTGTATGCTATTTCAGAGGTGTCTTATCACAAGAGGATTTTTTACAAGGTGACCCTTTTTGTACCTACCCTATAAATGACCATTAAGAGCAACTTAGATGAAGCTGAATTAAGGAAAAATGTGCACATAAAGAGAAGCTTTGACTTAGAATGGATTATGTCAGTGAAGTCATACCCAGAACCAGATGTTGAAAAGTCCTCTGCCCTAAGACAGAGAGGCTCTCCATGGTGGATAATGGTGAAGGGCTCTACTGGGGAAACTGCATTATGGTTAAGCTTTGAAGTGTCGGCAGGGTCCTGCTGAATGGAGACAAGGAATAGAGGAGGCTTGAAGGTGGGTAGTAGAGAAAAGAAGTGAGGGAGAGTTAACTCTCCGTACATCAGCGTTATTGCTTACTATTAGTGAACTTGACAGAATGAGGGTACTGCCAAGGGAGAAAGACAGCCTGAAGGGGAGTTTTAGGGAATGCACTTGGAATATTCTAATGTCATTTAAATTAGGAGGGGGAAAAAAGCCCCTCCTAGGGACATTTGATCCTTGTCTCATCAGTACAAGATTGTGTTTTATAGAATAGTCTGCTCCACTTTGTTCAGTATACTGTAGTTTTATGTGATGGGACTTCTGGCTGCTTCCCCTGGGAGGTTATTACAAACTCTGAAGGTATTTCTGTGTTACAATTGCGTTAAAAAGGCACATTTTGAAACCTGATTTTATTTATTGTAGAGCATTGCAAGCATTTATACTACTATATGAGTGTTAAATATTAATGCATTTTTCCTGCTCTACGATACCTAGGCATCACGTGAATGTGTAATTCTGGAAAAGCAGTCAAAAGCTTCCTAGGAGCTGTCCTACTTTACACTTAACAGGGTGCCCTCTTGCAAAGGATTCTTTAAAAAAAAATTAAAATGATTGCCCACTTTTTAACCCAGTGGCTCCCTGGAAATGAGTTTCTCTCCAGAAGTAGACAGATTTTCTTAGATATATAGAAGTTGAGCTGAGGGGTTGGCATAATTATCAACTCTCTAGCTATACGTTAGGACTAAGTAGCCTTACCCCAGTCAGCATTAAGCAGAGATCATATAGTTTTCATCCACCACCTTTCTTGTCAGCTGAGCTATGGATGCTGCTCTTCCTGGTTCCTCTGAACGAACAGTAACTTTAAACCCACTGCTACCTTAGATCTTGGGAGTAGGTAGATCGATCCCTTTGCCCCACGTGAATGTGGGTATGGTGTGACTCACAGTTTATAGAAGAAAGGTGCTTTTCAAAGTTGGCATGTGATATAAAGGTCCACTTCTGCCTTTCCCATTGCTTCCTCTGATGACTTAATTTGACACGATGCAGGAACTTCACCGAGCATGGAAAGGAATGGCAGATTGATAGTTTCCCATACTCCTCTCTCATCCAGCGAGAGGAAAGGAGAATGAGGGGGCCGAAATGGAGTTGCTGTAACCATTCAGTCTGTTTTTGTTTCTAACATTTTTTGTTAAAGGTGGCCCTGGAATCCACCTGAATACAAGCAGAAAAGCATTCTAGAACATAAGCAAGCAGCTGATTTTGTAATCGTCGTTGGTGTCTTCTTCCAAACGTTGTTTGAAATCGAGTTAAGGGGCGCCTGGGTGGCTCAGCTGTTAAGCGTCTGCCTTCAGCTCAGGTTGTGATCCCAGGGTCCTGGAATCGAGCCCCACATTGGGCTCCCTACTAGGCGGGAAGCCTGCTTCTCCCTCTCACACTCCCCTTGCTTGTGTTCCCTCTCTCGCTGTCTCTCTCTGTCAGATAAATAAATAAATTTTTAAAAAAGAGATAAAAAATGAAATCGAGTTAAAAAAGGAAACAGCACTTGTAAAAGACAGAGTTTGGGGTTTTTGTTTGTTTGTTTTTGAGAAGGAGCCCTAGGGTGTTACAGGAGTAGCTCGTAGTGGACTAGCTCTTCTGCAGATAACAATTATAAACTCTGAAGGGAAAAACAAATACACAGAAACTGCGGGAAGACATTGGAGAGCAATCAACAACAGACTGAAGGCGATTTAGCTCATGAAAGAAAGGAACCAAACTGGATGAGAACTGTGTTTTCCCCTGAGAACATACCCCCATTCATGAGGCACAGTGTGGGTGTACCCCAGGGAGAGGGCTGCAATATTCAAAGTGTCAGTGGCTGGGGTGTGGGGCATCCAAAGAGGCTAATAACTGTGACGATGCCCCTGAAAGGAAGAAGCCACAGTGGCGGGAGCCTCAACATCTCAAATACTTGCTGATTCCTGAATACTAAGGGGCCAGCTCATGAAACAGTTTTAGGATGAAAAAGGTTAAAACAGGGTGTCAGCTGCTGCTTACTGAAAGGGAAACAGTTTATAGTTTGAACTCTGTCCAACCAAGAGAGAAATACCTTAAGCCTTCCATTCAAACACAGAAGGAACACACCTCAGGGATAAAGACTATGTGTGAAAACTAAGGAATTTTCTAGAAGCCTAAGTGAAAATCTAAACTGTCTCATGCTGATAAAGTATAAAGCTAAGCTTCCACAAGCTCCAGGTAATTGGTTAGTAATTTTTTAATAGCCTATTAGGAGGAAAAAAAAATCTTCATAAGAAGGTAACAAAATCTAATTCCTTGCAACATAGCATCCAGCATCTGTGATGTTCAATGAACAGTAGAAAGTTACTAGTCATAAAAAAGTGGAAAATGTCACTTACAGTCAAGGGGAAAAGTTGTCGAGAGAAACCCACCTGAAGATGTCCTCGTTGTTAGAATTAACAACAAAGACTTTAAAGCAGCTTTTATAAATATGTTCAAGGACTTAAGAGAAAAGGTGGTCATACTGAGAGAATGGTTGGAGGCCTCAGAAGAAAAATGGCAACTACCAAAAAAAGAGCCAGATGGAAAAAAATACTATATAAAATGAAAACATGCATTAGATGAGGAGATTGGAAAGTGTAAGGAAAGATTAATAAACTTGAAGACAGGTCAATAAAAATTACCTAACCTAAAGAACAAAGGAAAACAAAGCTCCCCTCGAAAATTTTTTTCAAAAATAGAGCTTCAGTGAACTATGAGAAAAAACAAGTTATATATACATATATATATATATATGCGAAAAAAATCTCAAAATTTGATTAAAACTTTTAAATGTCTAAGAAGCTCAGCAAACCTGAAGTGTGATAGACAAAAAGGAAACCACAGTTAGCCACATCATAATCAAACTGCTTAAAAACATTATTTGTGTTTCAAAATTCATTTTAGACAAGGCTGATATCTAATGTGGAGCTGATTCTTAGGAAAATTTAATTGTTACATTATGATTAGCAGTAGAATACAAGGATGTGGAAGGAAGGAACATGCTAGATCTGTGAACAAATAGACCAGAATTTGAATCCTGGCTCTGATGCTTAATGACTGAACCCTTGGAGAAAGGGGCACCCTGTGTCACATTTCATCTGTAAGATTGTCAGTAACCATAGAAACCCCAAAATGCTATGTGAAGCTTGAATGAGATAATAGGAGATGCACAGACTTACCATAAGGCCCCATGAGAGGTGCTATGTAAATGCTCACTTCTTTTCTTTCTTCTTTCCAGGCATCTAAGTGCATTTGAGTATACATGATTCTGGCTATTCTGTGGGATATACATAAGGGTATATGTTATGAGAGAGGAAAACCCACTTTCTAATTCTAAATCAAAGTCCTCTGGTAATTTCAACTTGATTTTTAAAATATTTCATATAATGTTTCCACTTGCAAGACATGTCTGCACTTAAAAAGCTTTGGAAGAAACGCATGGAAAACAGAAGTCTGAAAATTTGCTCATCCGTGTTTTTAAGCAACTTAATGAGAAGGTAGCTCACATTTGCTAATGTCTCCATTGTATTTATATGTCCATGAGGTTTCAGGATTGAAAACATCTCTGAAATAAGTTTATAAGAATGTGCCTATAAAGATAAAATTCACTTTCATGTCTTTTAGTACCACATGAACGATGGCAAGAACAGTAATTCTTATGATTAAGAATGGTGATCATTGTGTCATTTCTGTAAAATTAAATTGATTGAGCTATGCCTGAAGCTTTGCAAGGAAATCTGACAAATACTTGAGACTTTGGTTAGGTAGGTTATATGCCAGTAAATAAGCTTGTGCTATTGGAAATATTTCTAAATTGATTAAAAAGATATCACTCTCAGCTATAAATTATCATTCCATCCTCTTAAAATCTCACCTTTTGATTATTGAAATAATGTTTCAGTGGGACTTGTTTTAGGATTCTCTTTTACAATTGATTAAAATGTATCATCCTCCTGTGCCTGGGCGGCTTAGTTGGTTAAAGGTCCAGCTCTTGGTTTAGGCTCCGGTTGTGATCTCACTAGTCCTAGGCTCTGCACTCAGCCTGGAGTCTGGTTCTCTGTCTCCCTCCCCCTCTGCCCTTCCCCCTGCGTGCTCCCTTTCTCTCTCTCTTTCTCTGTCGCTAAAATAAATAAATAAATCTTTAAAAAAATGTATCATCCTGTTTAAATATGTGGTCCCTTATTCCACTCCAGTTCCTCTGTTACATAAAATGCATTGGTAATTTCCATTAACCCAGACATTGGCAAAAGTCATTAGCTCTTGCATTTAAAATTTTTTTTACAACTGGCCTTTAACGAATTGTCATCTTTTTTAATAATTATCACCCTACGTATGAACATAAAGTTAGATGTGACCTTTACAAGTTGTCATTAGGGCCTTGGACAACTTAGAGGTAACAAGAATTTTGCCATTGGTTTCCCCTACCAGAATATTCCTCGCGATTGCTGCTGTTTAGGTAACTTAGGCTTCTCTTTTGCTATTGCTGCTGTTTTGTGTAGAGTTCTTCAATCAGGAAGTTTGTGGTAAAGTCAAATACTTAAGATGGCAGTGCACTGTATGAACTTAAAAAAATGTTTACCAGTGGTTACAGACTGGTTTCAAATATGATGGGCAGTTTTGCTTATGGAACTCTAGTAGTGACGAAAAGGCAGTAAATCCTTGGGAAGCAGGAAGCACTTTTTACTTGAATAGCTGACCACATTCAATTCTTACATGAGAGAAAGAAAAAAACAGTGCTGTTTTTTTGCAGGGCCCCCACTGACTTAAGGAAAGAGAAAAAAACACCGTCTCTGATTTTCAGAATTCTGTCCATTGCCTTTAAGGATAGATTATATAAGAAAATAATATCGGAATGCAACTGTATATATAATCATTCCAAGTTAGGCAATAAACTGTATATTGTTAAAATAAATATTTAAAATCAGCACAAGTTTGAATGTTCTTTTTTAGTAGCACCTTTGATATTTCATTCATTTGACCAACAGTTATAATTCCATGCCAGGAAGCTAGGCACTTGTGGTATAAGATAAATATAATAAAGGCTCTGATATCAAAGAACTTTCCATAGACAGGCTTCAGGAATAATCAATGTTCTTTACTTGGTTATTTTAGATCATTAAAAAAAATTAATGCTGGGAGGGGAATCAACATATTAATGGTAAATTTTAGGCAAACTCTGATAATATTCCAACGATATTAAAATACAGTTCTTGTAAGCTACAACCAGAGGCAGAACTTCGTCTTTTCTAGAAAATCTGATTGTTGTGTTTGTATCTTTTACCCATGATACTGATCTCTTTAAGGGACCAGGAGCAAAATTACACCCATAAGAAACATAAGATAATAGAAAGCCTGTCTTAAACAACTGAGTGCCTTGAAAAGATATTTTTCTTAACTGTGAGTTCAGATAGATTTCTGAAATGGTAATAGTTTGATGAAAGAAAAGTTCCCCCCACCCGCGTTAAAATCTAAATTAGTTTTCTCATCCTTGAAACTGGGCACAGTTCTCTGTTTACATTTCCACATTCCATGGACTAACATACTGTGAAATTTCAAGCCTAGCTGTCTTGGCTAATGAATATACAGTATGTTGAAAAAGCGCGATCCTTAGCTTGGAATTCAGAGGCACAATTTTGTTAGCAATTCCTCTCTATCAATATTTATTTAGCTCTCGTTATATACATGTATATATTCCCCCTAGTGTTATATATATATTAATGTTATTCTTCTAAGTCAACACAGTGGGAATCTTAGGCATTAAGTCGTGGTTGAATCTAAAGATTGCATGTTCCTTAATCAGATTTCAGTAATGGTCTTTCTTGTGGTTAAGGAATCCAATTTAGCCTCTTACACACAATCTAATCCAAGACTATGTTCTATCTCTTTTAATTATACCTGACCATCTAGAGGTACCAAAATCCTTAGAGAAATAATTACCATGCTTTGGCTAATGTATTGATGCTTGACTCGTGCTGACTTAGGATTTGGAAATCTACAAACATGATGAAAGCCAATAGGTCTAGATGGATCTTGGGGTCAGAAACTCAGTAACACTCGGTGAATGTTTGGTACTCACAGCATTTTCTGAGCTTCTCACAGGATATCCATGAGAGTTTCAAACCCTAATGGACACAGAAGAATTGAGCAATTGGGGATGCACTTACAGAGAAGGAGGTGACAGGAAAAACCAACAGACAGCAAAACAAACAGGCTGTTAAATGCCCCTGCCCCTTTGCACTGTAATGAGGATCCCTGTTCTACCTGTCTTTTTTTTGGATAACGGGTTATTTTTCTGAGCATTGCCTTTTCTTGGTATGCCTCAGTCTGAAGTTAGAAACAGGGATAGAATTCTCAAAGATGGAAAATCAATTAGTCTTTTGAATCCTCTGAGGTTATAGTGCCCTGGAGAGGTGATTACATCGTCTGCCGCTATCCTCTGTTTTGAAAGAACATGGGTTGTATGAGAAAGATCACCTGCATCTCTATAACTGATGATGTTCTTTATCCAGAGTTAAATGAATGAGCTTCAGAAAGTTGCCCCAGAATTTTGTTTATAGCCATTGTTATTGGAAGTGGTGTATCTAGTATCCATAGATTTTATCAGATACTCAAAGAAATGTATACCCTCCCCCTCAAAGAACAGGTGCAACAAGCTCAGAACTCATGATCTCACTAGAATTCAGATTTTTAAAAATATTTTATTTATTTATTTTAGAGAGAGAGAGAGAGAGCATGAGCCAGGGGGAGGGGCAGAGGGTCAGGGAGAAGCAGACCCCCTCCCAGCAGGGAGCCTGAAGTGGGGCTCGATCCCAGGACCCCAGGATCATGACCTGAACTGAAGGCAGATGCTTAATCGACTGAGCCACCTAGGTGCCACTAGAATTCAGATTTAATTCTCCCTGGTGAAGCATTTGGACAGACTCCTGACAGCCCACAGTTATAGCAAATGCATTCTTGCAAACAGGTTGAAACTCCTTTAGCTTCTAGTATTGGGTGGATTTTGGCAACATTTGCCTCCTATTTTATTTTTTGATTTGAGGAGAAGGACGGTGTTAAGCCTCTCGTATACTGACAACATAAAGACATCTCCTGGATCACTGGATTCCTGGAAAATAGACTTTATGAATCTCCTGTCTGAACTGTGGTCGTTTGATTGGTTCAAATCCCTTGAAAGTTTTACCATGTACCTCCCTGGATTTTTTTTTTCTTTCTCATAAACAAATGAAACCTTTAGTTCAAAGTTCAAGGAATCATGTTTCCATGAGACAAATTAAATCTCTCAAGAGAATGAACATTGAAGGAGAAGAATGAAGAATTGATGACCTATTAACAGTTGTAATTCTCACCTTGCATTATCGACAGCATGTGACATTATAACCTTACAAATTGCAATCTATAAACAGCTTAGAAAATATGACCTTTGCATTACAATTGGTCTCACAAAGCCTTTGGCTTATTACAAACAGCTGCCACCAGCATATTTTCCTGTGGGCTGTAGAAAAGAGGGCATGCATATAACCAGAGAACTGGATGCTGTTTAGAAAGAGCTCAGCAAGGCCACTCACAGGCAGAAGTGATGGATGGTGAGCAGCAGCAAACTTCTCAGCCAGGGTGAAAGTATTAGAAGTTTGCTTGTCATTGATTTACAGTCACCAAATAGAAAGAACTAATTAGCTGAAGTTTGTTGACTTAGCACTTTTTCTCCTCCACTTTTGAAACAGACAGGGACTTAGAATTCATAAGCAGGACAAAGTAGCTCCAGGGTATCCTTGCCAGTCTTTCTACCCACAGTTTTTCTTCAGGATAGAATGCAGCTAAAAGTCACCAGACTTTGATTTGAGATGTGGGCTGGTTTTTACTCTGCCACAAATGGTAGAATAAATGTTTGGAATTCTTTTATGTGGCTTTGGCAAAAAAAAAAAAAAGAGAGAGAGAGAGAGACGCACACGTATTATCTGTTCGTTCTAGTATACTGCATTTGTTGGGTATTACCCATGGAAATGCTTCATCATACTGGCCCATCATATCTGACTTGTTCCTTTTATTTTTTCTTCTTGATTCAGGGCGTACCTTTGATAGGTTTTCCAAACATCCCAATTGCATTTGTGGTAGAATACCCTCAGAGTATTGGATATAGCCCTGGAGTCATGAGGAATGAGTTTTGTTACTGGTTCTGTCACAACCTGAGTGTGGACTTGGGCAATTTGTGTGACCCCTCGGGGTTCAATTTCCCCTCCTGATAATAATCACAATATCTAACATTTAGGGGGCTGCTCTGTGCCAGTGCTTTACATACAATATTTCAGTTAGTCCTCATAATAATCCTCTGAGAGCCTCTAAGGAGCTGAAATTATTCCACACCTCCCTGATGGAGACACTGGAGCTTATGAAAGTTAGGTTACCTCCCGTTAGAAGGTAGCAGAGCCTAAATACTAGCCTGGCAGTATGCCTCTGAAGCCCAGACATTGAAATCAGGACTCACTAGCGCCACGAGTGGTGTCTGTGAGTAATGGCATTGAGTTTGCTCCAGGGAAAGGATAACTCAGGTTTCATTAAGGAGGAGCAACTGCTGTGTCCTGCTGGCTAATTATGCTGTGTGGGAATAGGAACCTAGTATTGCTTGATTTTTCTGATTTTTTTTCCAAGAGAAGTAAGAATTCCAGGTTAGTATATAAATTCCTGATTTTTAAATGCTGGCAACTTGATCCTCTGTGTTTTTCAAACTTGCTGAGGGCCAGTATTGTGTAGGACAAACAAACCATGATTTGGGGCTGCTGTGGTTTGACTGTCCTCTGCCCTAATGATCTATAATGTAAATGCTACCTGTCCTGTAAAATGGCAAATTTGGACTAATTTAATAATTTTAGTAAGCTCTAGGTATCCCCTAGCACCAAAATTCTGTAGAATTCTTTGATTATCTCAAATTTCTAGTTCCCATATATGCATCTTTTCAAATTGCTTTCTTCCAAGCTTTTTTTTTTTTTAAGATTTTGTTTATTTATTTGATAGAGAGAGAGCGCGCGCACGCACAAGCAGGGAGAGCAGTAGGCAGAGGGAGAGGGAGAAGCAGGTTCCCTACTGAGTAAGGAGCCAGATGCGTGGCTTGATCCCAGGACCCCGGGATCATGACCTGAGCCAAAGACAGATGCTTAACTGACTAAGCCACCCAGGCTCCCCTCTTCCAGACTTTTTAGGGGAATTTTTCCCAGATGCTTAACACAGAAGACCCTGTCCTGTCAAAGATACCTCTATTCTTCTAGTCCTCTTTTTTCAAAACCTTCAAGAGTTACTACCTTAGATGCTTGCTCATTTTCCCCTACATCATCAGTCAGTCCCCTTGTCCCCCTGACCCACCATAATCTCTCTTTCTTTTGTTCTTCCTCTTTCCATTTATACACCCTGGTACCAGCCTCCAAAATTTTGCACCATTGCATTTAAATAGACACTTAAATGTCTCCTTAACTTTCAGCCACTTATTGCTCTAATCCAGTGGTTGGCAAACTACATTCTGAGGGCCAAATTTGGTCCATCACCTGG
This sequence comes from Ailuropoda melanoleuca, assembly GCF_002007445.2. Classification (NCBI taxonomy): domain Eukaryota; kingdom Metazoa; phylum Chordata; class Mammalia; order Carnivora; family Ursidae; genus Ailuropoda; species Ailuropoda melanoleuca. Next base: position 107,593,330 of record NC_048223.1, on the reverse strand, counting down.
TTTTGTAAATTAAGGGTTTTGGAACACAGCCACACCCATTTGTGGACATAATGTCTATGGCTGCTTTCATGACACAACTGTGGAACTGAGTAGTTGTGACAAACATTTTGTAGTTCATAAGTCTAAAATACTATCTTATTCTTTAAGAAGGAGTTTGATGGTATCTGCTAATCCATTTGTTACATAGGTGTCAGGTTTAAAATACAGAGCTTTGTATCTTCAGTATTATGTGTGTCCCCTTGTGCTCAAAAATCTTAAATTCCTCTCCATATTTGCCACCCCCTCGGTGAAATCTTTTCAGACTTCTGTCCCCCTACTAGGCAAATCCTCATAGCATTTTGTATGCACCGCAATCTTAATACACAAAATATGTCCCCTCTGTGCTCAAAAATCTTAAATTCATCTCCATAATCTACAACAATGAGTTCTAGAGATTTCTCAACCTGCCGTTAGAGACCATCCAAAAATTACCTCAGTTTATCTTAAAAAGCCATATTTTTCAAACCTCATTGTCATCTCTGGTCAGGCTGGTTTAAATGATGAACCACAAATATACCATGCTCACCATAAGTCTGAACTTTTGAGACTGTGCTGCCGGCAGTATAATTTATACTCTGTCATTCTTCAACCTGTGACATTCAACAGGCATTTAGTTCTAACCAAGCTAATTTTTATTGAGCATCTACTGTGTATCTAGGATGGCAGTGGGCTTGCACATATAAATAATTTCAATTATTCCAAGTTGACTCACATTTTTAAGCATACATGTCTGTACATTTTGTAATTATTCATTGACTATATACTGGGGGTTCTTTTATGTCATATTCTATCTTAGCACAAANGGGGTAGGGAGGGAGGGAGAGGTAAAGAGATAGGAAGAAGCACTGAGCAGGGAGCCCAGATATGGGGCTCGATCCCAAGACCCTGAGATCATGACCTGAGCCGAAGGCAGATGCTTAACCGACTGAGCTACCCAGGTGCTCCAAGCACAACACATTATATTAAAAAATTCAACAACTAGATGACGACCTAATGGAAGAGACAGTTAAACAAGTAATGAAAGATGTGTGCTTAGGCCATAGTTGAAACACACTACACTAAAGAGGCAAGTAGGAGCCACAAACTCTGTGTGGAGAGGCTAGGATGTCTTCATGGAGGAGATGGCATTTGAGCTGGGTATTGGAAATCGAAACAGCCCCAGAAGCCTGAAAATTCATGGTGGTTCAAAGAATAGCAGGGCGGTCATGAAGGCAGGATTGCAAGGAGAAGCAGCAATCGATAAAAAATAGAGGATAGGTGCCATATAGAATGGACCTTTGATGTCCTGTGGAAGAAGAGGGAATTAATTTAGTCCTGTTGAGGCAAGGGAACCTTGAGTGTTTCTGAACAAGAGAGTGATAATCAGATTCTGCCTAGATCGTAAATTCCTGGGTGGCAGAAATTACATTTTCTACCCTTTTGTCTCCCATGAGGTGTACCGGTTTTGCCGTGAACATAGTGAACATTCAGTAGAGAGTTGTTCATTGATTATTTTCTTCCTGAGGGTGAAGCATTTCTGGTTGGCTGGTAGCCAACAACATTTTGAGCTTTGTCTGAGCTTGATAAAATGCTGACACTGAGATAGTTAAAAAAAAAAAACAGCAAATATCATTAAGGTGACGAGAAGCATCAAATTCATGACATTTCTCAGTGCCTGTCACCTTCACTCCAGTGGCCAGAAGTGTTGTTTTCAGCTTTCAGCAAATTTTTGGCAAAGTTGAAACTATCTAAAAGAGGCTGAAAATTCTTTCTTAAACCACTTAAAGTAGGACTGGGGAATACTGGTTTTCTAAACTCCTTGAGGGCGACATGCTATTAATTATTACTATTGAAGCCAGAGGGAAATGAGATGAAGGTTTTTGCAGCAGAAACCTTTGATGCAGTTGTTAGAATGGAAGGGTTTTGCTCTTCCTCCAGATGTGTAAACAACAAGCCATCAGGCTTCTGCGCTGTAAGTGACAGGAATTACCAGCCTGTACTAATTGTCACAAGTCGCTAGAAGTGATTGAGGGCTGTGGGCATTTCAGCTTTAAGTGCCCGACCTCAAGTTATGTTTGTGACATTGGTTAAAAAAAAAAGACATTTCAAAATTTGTAATCTGAGCTAGTTTAGCCCTATGGGAACTGCTTTGTTTACCCAACAAAAACTAGGATTATTATTTCATTCTGAGAACTTCATAAAGCTGGGGCAATGGAACAGTTCCACTTTCTGATTTGACTGTAAGGAGAGAACCGGGGTTATTCTTTTGGCCTGAACCAGTTTCCCTTGCTGTGGTTCCAATGCAGACAGGTTCACTAATTAATTAGCAAGAGAGGTAAAGAACAGCATCCATAGCCTTGCCTTGCAGACTGACACAGGGTTTGGATTGTGGTCTCTCAGGCCAATGTATCTAGGAGGCACAGTGTCTGAGCAGGATCCGTGAAGGTCATCCTGCATCCCTGCTGATCCCCCTTCAAGCCTCTTCTCCTGCCTCCCTTCTCCATCCTCACAGAGTTGTACCACCTCAAAACACACCCTCTCCACCCAGATATCATGTGCATTTCACGCTTGCATTCTTCTGATCCCGCACAACTCTTGCAGTGTATGATTTTCCCTTTTTCTGGCCCCCTTAGCTAGACCAAACCCTGGATACAATGTTACCTCCTCTGTGAAATCTTTTCAGACTCCTATCCCCCTACTAGGGAAATCCTCGTAGCATTTGGTATGCACCACAATCTTAGTACTTATCGCATCGTATGCATAAAATGGTCTGAACCCCCCCCCCCAGTAGTGATCAACTCAAGGGCATAGAGCTCACCGTTTTATTTTAACAGTGGATCCCAGACGCTTAGGTTCTATGCTTGGACCACAGTCATTGCATCAATAAAATAACAATAGCCCTGAGTTAATAATAAGTTATGGCCTGCTAGTCATAATATCAGATGTATTAGCAGAAGTAGCTGCTCATTTAAACCTTGTGACTAAAGGGAAGGGTCTCATTATTGAATCTCACTCAGACCCAGCCTCCTTCGAAATCCCAAAGTGCAAGGATATCACCTNCGATGTTGACTAAAAAATGCCTGCCCCCCCCCCCCCCCCCCCAGTAGTGATCAACTCAAGGGCATAGAGCTCACCGTTTTATTTTAACAGTGGATCCCAGACGCTTAGGTTCTATGCTTGGACCACAGTCATTGCATCAATAAAATAACAATAGCCCTGAGTTAATAATAAGTTATGGCCTGCTAGTCATAATATCAGATGTATTAGCAGAAGTAGCTGCTCATTTAAACCTTGTGACTANGGATCCCAGACACTTAGGTTCTATGCTTGGACCACAGTCATTGCATCAATAAAATAACAATAGCCCTGAGGTAATACTAAGTTATGGCCTGCTAGTCATAATATCAGATGTATTAGCAGAAGTAGCTGCTCATTTAAACCTTGTGACTAAAGGGAAGGGTCTCATTATTGAATCTCACTCAGACCCAGCCTCCTTCGAAATCCCAAAGTGCAAGGATATCACCTTTATCTTTATTGTGCCTGCCTGCCAGGCACTGCCATTCAATAATCCTGCCAAGAGATTCCTCAAGACAGAGTGCTAAACAGTGATTTATTGCTTGAATACACATTGCTTTCATGGAAGTGATTTGTTTAAAACAACAGTAAAGCACTAAATAAATTATTCATTCCATGCTAATTCTTCACTTTTATGTGCTATAGTAAGCGTCAAAATAATCAGCCTGTGGGGCATTTTATTTTTGCCACATTAATCTTGGACAGTTTAAAGAAAAAAAAATAGGAGGAACTCTAAAGAGGTTCTATTTTTAAGAAAATAGATTTTTTTTTTTCTTCTAGCCTCCTGTAACAGCCAGGCAGTGAGTTCTGGCGCCTCCCCTTCCCCCAGTCTCTCTGAACCATTTCTCAAAGCCCCCCTCCCGATGGGCCCAGAGAGCCCCTCACACTCATGGTCAGCTTTGTGAACAGCACACGTCCTGTCCTTCTCTCTGCAGAGCGCCATTCATAGTGGGTCAGCAACTAGGGTCTTTCCTGTGAGATTTGCATTTCCTAGGGCAGACAGGGTGTTGGGTTTCTAAATTTCACTAGTGTCTTGATTTAGGATTAAAGGATTAGAAAGAGAGAAGGAGCAGTGACATACTTACCCATTTTTTTGCAACTGATTTCCCATGTGGGACAGAGATACCATTCTTTTCTAGTCTTTCTTATCTTTCTTTACTGAAGTCTTGTTTCCTGTGTTTGAGTTGGGGACATTTGAGTGACTTTCAGTTTTTGTCATTAGCAGAGGAGCAGATAAATTGTCTTCTTGTAGACTCTTGGGAAGTTTCTCTCCTCTTTTCTGCACATGACCCCTCCGTGCTTTATACATGCCGGTGGATGAGGAGAGGTGTGACTCTCTGGCCTGTGGAGTCCACAGAGATCTCAGCAGGAGAGACGCAAAGCTGACCCCTCAGATCAGGATGGTAGAAACGCTAACTCAGCCTGTCCTTCAAGCCCCCGCTCCAGATCAGAAGCCAAGAAGATCTAAGCTTACGTATGTGTGACCCAAGCCCCAGGCCTTCCCGTTACCTGTGTGAGAATCGCAAATACTATCCCCCAGCATTGTGAAATGAACTAAATGACATACTGTGTGTAAAGCACTTGCTTGTTGTAAGAACTTGAAAAGATCCCATTTATATCCAGCTAAGGATTGCTCCTTTCTCTTTATTCCCTCTGTACTTCGTTTCTAAAGCATTCAGCTCCATGAGTCTCTTCTCAGTTACAATGTGCAATGAGGGCAGGTATCTGTTTTCTCTTTTTTCATTCTCAGTAGCACTTAGAAAAACAAATATGGATTGTGGTCTGTGCCTAGAAAACCAACCGAATACATGATAGATAGATAGATAGATAGATAGATAGATAGATAGATAGATAGATAGACAGACAGACAGGGCTTGGTGTCAGGCTGATTGAAAGCAAGAAGTATATACCCTTTAAAACTCTTTAAAGCTCTGTCTTTCCCTCTCCAAAGACACCGTGTAGCATGGTGGTTAAGCACTTGAGCTAGGGTCTAAGTTTATTTGGATTCAAATAACAACATCTCACTTATGTGCTAGCTGATATTAGACAATTCCTTAAACTCTCCTCTGCCATCTGAAAATGACATACACACACACACACACACACACGAAAAAAGTATTGGCTTCATAGGATATTCAAGAATGTACATAGACTGGGGCACCTGGGTGGCTCAGCTGGCTAAGCAGCCGACTCTGGATTTTGGCTCAGTGATCTCAGTGTCCTGGGATCAAGCCCCACGTCGAGCCCTGCCTCCGGCTCTGCACTCAGTGGGAAGTCGGCTTGAAGGTTCTCCCTGTGCCCCTCCCACCACTTGCATGCATGCATTCTTGCTCTCTTTCTCTCTAAAATAAATAAACCTTAAAAAAAAGAACATACATAGATTATATTATTCAAAATGCTTAGCAGAGTGGCAAAAATTTTTTTAAAAGTATTCCATAAAGTAAACTGGTAATAATAATCCAGTTAGAAATGGAATTCTAATGTTATCAATCTTATTCAATAGGAAAAGGGGGAAAAACAGTTAACCTGACTAAGGTTGAACAAGGAATTAAAATTGACTCTGTAACCAGAATCTAGCCCACTCAACTTCTAACTTTAGTTCTCCGTCCTACCACCATACAGTCTTGAGTTGGCTTTGTCCCATTGTATAGAGGAAGCAGTTTTGAGCGTCGTAAAGGAAATAGTTGAAAGACATGGAATTCAGACTTTGATTCTAAATACGCACAAATATACTGATCCAAGGGTGTCCATTTCTGGATAGAAGAAACTCACAGAATGGGAAGCAGTTCCCTGCAGTTCCTCACCAACTTTTGGGTATCTTGCGGATCTGTGCATGAAAGCTAACACTTTTGAATTAAAAGACAGAAAAAAATCAGTAAACCTTTGGATTTGTTCATAGGCACATTTTACAACTACCAGCCCTCCCAAAAGAGATGTACAGCATTGAATTGTCTAGCATTTAATTCCTTAATCAGCCTAAAGTTCCAGGAGGAAATCCAAAGTGTTTGGAATATCATTCCTAAGATTAGAATTTCATGAAATAGCAATGCCCTTGTGTTACAATTACTCAGATTTTTTTTATCCCACTCTATTCTAGATGTTTGCTACAATAATTGCTTATGCAGCTGGAATGTGTTGTTTATGCCTGGAAAAGTCCGTCACCAGTATAACTACAGTCAGTTAGTCAGACCATTAACAAATACCGAAGTTCTTTAGGTCAGTAAGAGAACATTATGTCTGGGTTCACATGCAGTTGTGAGAATAAAGACGTATTGGAAGGAGAGTGATTTGAATGTGTATGTAGGGGCCGTGTCATACTTGGCCTTGTAGGTCAGATTATGAAATTTAAACTTTAAGGTCAATGGGAGGCCACACAGAGTGGGGAAAAAAACAATATTGCTATTTAAAAAAAAAACAATCGTGGTAACAGTGCAGAGGGTGGCTGGAGGGAAGCAAGACACAAGGGTGGTGGCATTGTCAGAGGCAGTGCAGTAGGCCAAAACAGTTGAGGTGAGGTTAATGAGAGAGGGTTATAGGGCTTAGTGACTGGTTAGGTTTGGGGAGAAAAAGGGGATAGAGTCAAGGAAGTCTCACTCAGCTCTAGCTTGAGCAATGACAGTAGCATTTACTAAGCCAGGAACACTGAAGATAGAGTAGATTGGGGTATTTGGCATTGGATGGTATTATAACGGGAAGAGATCTTACAAAAGTGTAGTGTAACCGTGGAGGAGACCGAAGCCCCGGGAGTGTGTTGGCTTCCACGGCGTGACGAGCTCAGGAGTCCGTCCATCTCTCTGGATGCACAGCCCAGGACGGCAGACATGGATAGCTCCATTCTTAATGAGCGTCTAATGTGGAATCCCACGCAAAGCTTCAGCCTTACAGTGAAACTAATGAAGCTTAAGATTCAGAGCCTTCACAGGCATGGGCTCCTGTGCACGCTGGGCGTTTGAGGGGAGTCGTAGATTGTTTCAGGTACAGAGGGAAAGCTAGGTTGCAATCAGAAAACATTTCTATTATTTTTGCCCAACCGCCTGAAGGTATCTCAGAAGAAAAGTGTGCGAATTTTTAAGGCACTGGTAATTTGTTGTGAGCTTATTTGTCATTCTCATAAACGTTCACTGTTAAACCTTGTTTTATTCATAGTTTTGTATTCTGTTTCTTGAAGAGAGGCCCTCCAATTGTATGACTCTCATCCTCTCAAAGCCGGTGTCTAGGCCTGATGCTCCCGGTTGCAGTCCTCACTTGACTCTGATCTCCCCCATGTCAGAACCGGCCCCCTCCAATCCTTCCTTCCGACACAGGAACCCCTGCTTCATGCTCCGAGTCAGCATATGGTACGTGAAGATTATTCCTTACTCTCAGAAGCGCCTTATTCAAGAACAGATTCTTGTAAAAGTCGAGCCTCCACCATTTGTCAGACAGGGTGGTCAGAGTTACATGATCTTTGCCGTCCTCTCCAGCTTTGTCTTAAGTTTCCTTTAAAAGAGCGATGAAGTGCCAAATATTTTTATAACCACCCACCAGTCATCTAGATGCCACTGTAGAAGATTAGAACTAGAGCCATGTGGAAGCATTTTGGTTCTGTGATTAAATGACAAGAAATGCGTAAGAATAATTTAACTTCTAGAGGATTCTTTCCTCCAACAGAAGCCATTATTATTTATTAATAGATTTTACTTGGGATTTCAAGATGTTATTTAAATTTCACTTTCAAGCCAGCTTTTTTAAGCTTTGAATTTCCTCTTGGGCAAATTGTGTCCCATCACACCTTAGCACTTAGATAAGGCGAACAAAAGATCTGTTAATAGAGGTCTGTTGATACTGCTTTTTTATTTGTTTTTTTAAAGAGAGTAAAATGTTTCTCTTCCTCCCTGGTTCACCTTAAGATTTTCCCAAGGTAAAAGGAAATATTTGAACTTAACCATATTAACTGTCTCTGATTTTTTATTCTTATTGTTTTTGTTAGTTTCACTGTATGGTACATGAGAAGAGAAAATGAAAAAAAAAAATTAAGGCCTGTCTTCTCATTTTTTTAATTCCATTTTTATTGAGGTTCATCTTCTGACACTTGGATCACCAAAAGATACATATCTTTATTAGCTTCCTGTTAGTGTGTTGTGTTAACCTTGAAAAAATAGTATTTTTTAAAATTGAGTTAACCTCTTCAGATCCATGAATAACAGGATAAAAACCAAGATGCAAAAGTAGGAAAGGAATGACTTGGTTCATTTCTTTATATTGAAGCTTAATATAAGGAAGCATACGAACAGAAGGGCCCCTCATCATTAACACACAATTTGCTGCTTAATGGTGTGTTCATTTCGTGTGTGGGTTCTCACGTCGGGAGAGTTTAATATTTAGATAATATCTATAATTCAGACAGAGAGTGATTTGAGAGCTTGGAGGTCTGTGTTCCTCAGATCAATGTATGGGGGAACGTTGAAAGGAAACTTCTCCATTCCTCACATCCCTTTTCCCTCTCCTTACAACCTCTCTCTCCTTACAACCTCAGGTTGTTCCCCTCCAACTTAGACATAGGGGTTTCCTCTCTTTGTTTTCTAGATTTCCAGAGAGAAGATAATGCAAGAAATATTTTCTTCCTCTTTTCTAACTCCTTATTTGTATTTCTGTGACTAAGTACCAAGTGACCTATTTCAAACAGGGATTAAGTCAAAGGAAGATGGTCTGTCTGTTCCCTTCTTATGGAGGGGGATGAGGAGAGCTTGGTATGTGGTTTGTTTCTTTATGAAACAGTGGACTGGGTATTCTGCACTGGGTATTCTGTGTGGTTTCCTGGAACTGTGTCTCTCCAAACAACTCAGTGAGTTGCCTGCTTCTCTCACCCTCCTCCCTAGCTTCATTTGCTTTCATGTCTTGAAGCTCTGCCTTTAGGTCTCTCCAGGTCTGTTTAACTTTTCTATTTTACCCCCCCTCTGTAGAGAGGTCTTGCCTTGAATGTGCATTTTCCTCATATTTTGTACAATCATTTTATCTTGGTACTCTTTGGGGATTACATTGATACTGGTATCAGGCTTTTTTTCTAGAAAAAAAATCATTTAATTTAGCATCTCTCTAGCTCCCCTGGTATAATGCAGGTGGTTAAAATAGAGTATAATTTAGAGCAGAGTAATTTAGAGAAAGGAGAGTATGAAATGGTTAACATTATCTACCAAATATGGATATATGCTTTGGGAATTATTCAAAAAAGAAGAGGAGGAGGAAGAGAAGACAGAAGGCTATGGAGGACTGATGTATTGAGCATTGTGAGATTAACAGATTTTGGAGAGAATATATTTTTCTTTTTTTTTTTCTTTTTTTTTTGAGCTGATAGTGTCCCTCACCTTGAAGAATAGAAAAACAAGTTCTCAAGACTTGCATTAAAGAACAACTTCGGCCCATTGGATTTGTTTGCTAAATATAATGACCTGGCTCTGGGAAGAGAGTATAATAACATTTTATTACATGCATTTCTTTGCTAGTCACTACCAGACAGAACTTCGACTCTCAAAAGAAGAGAGGAGAGAAATGTGAGTTGTCTTAAGTAAGAGCTGTAGTTTTTCTCACATGGAAACTCCTGGAACAGTGTTCCACAGCTCCTGTGCCATCCATGACCTTATATCTTAGCTGCAAATGAACTCTAGAGGGGAACAGTCAGGAGCGGACATAGCAAATTTTTACTTAAAAACATTCTACTCTTCAAAAGGGCTGTTCCATGATCTACAGTGTGCTCTGTGCCTCATGTTGAGTCAGTTACCTGTATACCCCCGTGTCTGTCTGCATCACTGTTGGCTGTCTGGTCTTTCAAGTTCCCCAGGGAAGTCCAGTAGCCATGTAACTCGCTCACACCATTTCAGTGTCATTCAGAGGATATTACATAAAGAAATATTTTGTTAAATTATATGTGGGTTCTTAGAAAACTTAAAGGCCATTTGGGATTAAGGACTCCCCAGAGTCAAAAATCTGATTGCTTTCTGGCTGGCCCCACACCCCAAATTCATTCCACCCTTTCTACTGGTTTTTCTTTTCCAATTGTGTTTGCGTGTGCTGGATTAGCTCTGTCTGATGACTTCAGATGCCCGTGAGTGGTGGTTGTCTGCACCATTATACCAACCTTTCAACTCCCCTCTGAGGTCTCTTAATCCGATTTAGCTATTATTGATTTCTCATCCCTTTGATGACTCAAATGGAGTGCAATTACATATTCACTTAAATCTTCTAAAATTGAAGATACTATAAGCTGTTCTGTTGAAATCTGCAGTTCAATGTACATGTATTCGTTGTCTGGAACCCACCAACTTCTGTGATTGAAGTGGAAGGATCATCCCCTAACAATGGATTTCACCAAGGTTCAAAGGTTTTTTAAAATAAATTAAAAATGACCAATGAAAATGCCACTGACCTAAGGTCAATAAAAAATTAAAAGTCACCTTTATCTCGTATAAGGAGAACATATTCCAGGGATGTCTGGAAGAAGGCAGCGTGGAGGAGGAGTCTGTGGCCGGTACCCGTGTCTGATGGATAATAGCTCTACAGTACTTTTGAATTGGACAGAAAGTGAGGATCCTTCACTAGTTCTGACTTGTCTTTAGTAACAGAAATACTCAGGACAACATACCATGGAGATAATGAAGCACAGTGAATGAAAGTCTATATATAATGTGATTTAAACTTGTCCACCACTTACCAGCTGAATCATTTAAATTACCCGGGGTCTGTGTGCCTTAGTTTCCTCATCAGAAAGGAGAGAGAGAGGTAATTACTTGAAATATGCTTAATAATGAAATTTGTCTGGCACACAGTGTAGGCCTCCAATAAATGCTAGATGTTATTAAAATAGCAATACTTACATTGGCAGAGTACTTTAACGTCTTCACAGAATTTTTCCACTTCCTGTTGTTTGCTTCTCCCATTTCTAAGAGACTAAGGAGATAATATTATCTTTTTTTATGTTTGTTTTTAATAAGTCTTTTCAGTATTTCAGTGACTTATTTGAGGTCACACAGTGGCAGACACTGCTCCTTGTTACTCAGCAACCACTACCCACTACTTATTCATTGCAGAGCCCATCTCTTACCATAGAAAACACTAAGTCCATCTTCAGACCACTGTCCTCCTTGTTTTCCCAACTTCCCTTGAAGGCATGATGTGGGCATATGGCTGAATACTGGTCATTGAAACTATAGAGATTTTGCTGGAAAGGCTTTTGGGAAAGTGTCCTTTTTAATTTAAAAACAGAAAGCAGATTTACACTAGAGGTCCTTCGTTTCTTTGCCGCGTGTAGCTGTGTTGGCACATGGTACGAAGAAGTGTTAGGACCACCTTGCAAGCATGAGGGCGCACAGCGCTAAGTGTTAACACTTTCCGAGAGGATCTGTGTCCATTGTGTGGTTGTGTGGTGGAATTGTTAGGCTGTATTAGTCCTGGAACTGCATAAACTGTGGACCTTTTGTTATATGAGACAACATATCCCTCATTATTTAGTATTCTGTTTCTTGCTGCCAAAGACATTCTAACAGATATGATGGCTAAACCAAGACCCAGAGACTTTGTTTGATTGTTTATTTGTTTGTTTTGGCAGAGCCTATCGCCATCCTATAATTAAGGCCTCCACAGTAGAGCCAAATGCTTCTCTCTATTCTGATACTTTGTGTGTCCTCACCCATAATTTAAGCCGCAGCTAAACCAGAGACTTGCTCTCTTCTGACTGTTCTGTGAGCTTTCATACCTCTGGACCACTATCCTCATGCTCCCTTCCCTTAGAATACCAGCTTTTTAGCTTCTCGTCACCATCAGAATCATACACCTCTTCTGGGATTTCTTTTCACTGTCTTCTCTTGTAAGGCTCTATACCTGATTATACTTTTCTTCCATGCTCGCTAAGAGATTTAAACACTTTTTTCCTGTTGCAAACCTTTGTCTTCCTTAGTGTGACCATCTGTGTACAGCTCTGCCTCTCTACTTTACTGTGGTCTTCCAGGCTCCAGTACCGAGTCTCATTCTCCCTTTGTGTCCTCACAGCATATATATATATATTATATATATAATATATATATATATATATTTTTTATCCCTGCTCTTAAGAAGGCTTAATAAATGTTTATTGAATTAAATGTGTAGAATTTTAGAGCTGAATGTTCTTTCTTTTGAAGAAAGCTCTCATTTTCTGGGAATTATAGAAGGTTCTTATTCTTGGATTCATGACCCCCCTAGGATTTAGGAGATCAGTGATATCATTAAAGTTATAGTCATTTTTTTATGCTCATAGATTTTATTACATCAGATTCTTAAAGAATTCATGGCTACTCAAAGGAATGAGAACTTCTGTTTAAGTTAGAAAGTTGAATAAATGCTTTCTGAGCCAAAGACACAATCTGGAGTGTGCATATTTTTAGGAAAACCACTGTTCTAAGTTTGCTTCTTTTCCCTAACACTGGAGTGCAAAGAAAACAACTCAAAACAACAACAACAAAATGTTCTGGCTATTGAACACCCCTCTTATAGTGAGTCTAGTTATTCAATCTCCTGAAAGATTGTTCCAGATCTCTCCAGGCCCTATAACTTTTTGTCCCCATATCACTTCTACCCACATCTTTAAACATAGCCAACCAGCTGGTCTTTGGCAAGCAGAGAGGAGGCCTTTGGAGACAGGGCAATGAGGAAACAGCAGGGCATGCTGGATGTTGGTAGGAAAAGGACGGATGTAGCCAGCTTTATCCCCTGAACGAACCTAATGGCATCTTCAGTGTGGCTTTGCCATTGCTCACCCAAGCTAGACTTTGGCCCACCCCAGGTAGGTGAAATTATGAATGGTAGCATGGATGAGTTCTGTGGCATCTCCCCATATGTTACAATGACAAAAACACCTGCNAGATGCTCAGCGAACATTTAATGCATGGATGAGTGAATGAATGAATGAAGAAAGTGACTTTATGTCAACGGAAAGGAGATCCTGCAAATGGTTTCCAAGGAAGTTGTAATATCCTTTAATAGCTATTTTTAAAGTATCCTAAGAAACCTTCCACATACTTATGTCCACATTCCTAAATAATAGAAGAAATCCAATTAACTTTGTCTTTCCTTTTATAGGAGTATTTTTCATTTTTAGAATAAGGGCCTAATAAAAGAATCTATGCAGCCCTTTTACTTTTAATATTCTGTGTGCCTCTAAGACAAAATGTGCTTGATTAGTTCTACCCTCCAACTTACAATGAATGTATTTACCGACTCCTCCCAGATAGATATGGCTGTGGTGATCATAATTTACTCACCCAATGGAGTGAAACTAAGTCTAACAACTAAATCTAGTACTTAAAATCTGAATTTTCCTGAAAGTCTAAGACACATGGACACCACAGGGATGAACCTGAAATATTTGTTTAAACGCCGCATGATTCCTCGTGACCTTGTACTTCAAGTGTCCTTGTAGTATATCAGGGCTGCTACACCAATAGGGCAAAATTCTGATCTGTCAGGGGTCTATTTTGATTGTCTGAGACCGTGCAATAGTATTTTGAATATTCGAAGAGTACCTTTGTCTTCTGTGAGCTTTAATTAGTAACGGGGAGGCTAATTGAAGCTCTGGTAAACAAGATTGCACACAGATCATTCTGATTCTGTGGTAGGAGAGTTTTTAATCCTTTCTTCATTGTCTCCCAATTACCACTTACCACTTTGTTCATCAAAGAATGTGGGATAAATTTTACACTCATTAAAACAAATCTAGACTCCAGTATTACATGTAGATAAAGTAAGACAAATTTTTACAGACACAAAATAACTTGGATGTGTGTGTGTGTATATATATAATATATAATATATATATATAATATATAATATATATATATATTAAATATATATAATATATATAATATATATATATATATATTTTATCCCTGCTCTTAAGAAGGCTTAATAAATGTTTATTGAATTAAATGTGTAGAATTTTAGAGCTGAATGTTCTTTCTTTTGAAGAAAGCTCTCATTTTCTGGGAATTATAGAAGGTTCTTATTCTTGGATTCATGACCCCCCTAGGATTTAGGAGATCAGTGATATCATTAAAGTTATAGTCATTTTTTTATGCTCATAGATTTTATTACATCAGATTCTTAAAGAATTCATGGCTACTCAAAGGAATGAGAACTTCTGTTTAAGTTAGAAAGTTGAATAAATGCTTTCTGAGCCAAAGACACAATCTGGAGTGTGCATATTTTTAGGAAAACCACTGTTCTAAGTTTGCTTCTTTTCCCTAACACTGGAGTGCAAAGAAAACAACTCAAAACAACAACAACAAAATGTTCTGGCTATTGAACACCCCTCTTATAGTGAGTCTAGTTATTCAATCTCCTGAAAGATTGTTCCAGATCTCTCCAGGCCCTATAACTTTTTGTCCCCATATCACTTCTACCCACATCTTTAAACATAGCCAACCAGCTGGTCTTTGGCAAGCAGAGAGGAGGCCTTTGGAGACAGGGCAATGAGGAAACAGCAGGGCATGCTGGATGTTGGTAGGAAAAGGACGGATGTAGCCAGCTTTATCCCCTGAACGAACCTAATGGCATCTTCAGTGTGGCTTTGCCATTGCTCACCCAAGCTAGACTTTGGCCCACCCCAGGTAGGTGAAATTATGAATGGTAGCATGGATGAGTTCTGTGGCATCTCCCCATATGTTACAATGACAAAAACACCTGCGCAGGCCAGCCCTGAATCACAAATATCTGAGAGAAATACAAAAGAAAAATACCTTGTTTTATAGATTAGCACCTGTGTCGCCATCTACATTATTCAGGATTTGGAACTATAGATCTTCAGGAATAAAAGGGACTTTAGGATCTTCTAGCCCAGCTTGCTGTCAAGGAGCCCATGGCCACACGTTTGCTTGCCTTGGGATTAGAATCTGCTTTTGTATTTGGACACAAAGAAAAAAAGGAGGCAAATCATTAATAATTGAAAAATGAGGGGATGTGTCTTGCTTTTCTAAGATTTCCCAGAGAAGATGAGATGAGGTGAAGTACAGTGGCCAGGCCAAGAGTTCTGGTAGAACTCAAATCTCCCTAAATGCCCATAAGTTCTACAGCTACCCTAACCAAAATTCATCATTTAAGAATAGTAAGCTTGCTAAGCAAGCTCCTCCTTCAAGAAAGAGTCTCAGTAGCCCTCCACCAGGTTGCTACTCCTAAACTGAAGAATTAGGAGAGAAGACTCATCAGGGGAGTACGTGCATCCTCCTCAGGGAGTGGGGGGAATGGGAGGTATAACGATGCCCACCAACCTTCCATCCCCCTTGCTCTGGGATACATTGTTGTAAGTTAGCAAAGGAAAGGGTTGGTACACTAAGTTCCTTCCTTAGGAAAAGAAATGGAGAATTCCTGTCCTTCTTCTTGGGAAGTGTGGAATAAATGTCGGTCTAGTTATTAATACAGATGTTTTCAGAAATGTATTGTGTCCAACCAGGTTACCAGGAGGGTATTTTAGAGGTTCCTTAAATGTTTGGGGTTTCATTTCTAAATTATATTTTTATGTTGATTAAAGAAAACACACTGTCACATTCAAAGGTGTCATATGTCCAAATACTTGTATAATGGAGACTGCACATGTGTAAACTTAGGTTGCTGCCATAAAACAGTTGAATGCACACTTGGCAATAAGATTTGTCCTGATAGGGGCGCCTGGGTGGCACAGCGGTTAAGCGTCTGCCTTCGGCTCAGGG
>NC_048223.1:107520263-107577375 GCF_002007445.2 Ailuropoda melanoleuca | reverse complement strand
ATTTGTCCTGATGTTTTGCTATAACAGAATATTTTTGGCTGGCTTTTGCTGTTTCACAAGAGAACACTGTTTATCTCTATGAATGTTTTTGTTTTGTAACCCAGTGAAGACGGAAGTTGGGGTTAGATGAGGGGAGAGGTAGATTGACATTTTCCTCCCCTAGGGTCCATTGGGATGGTTGCTTCCCACCCCCCAACTTTATTGAGGAATAATTGACAAATATAATTGTATATATTTAAAGGACTCAATGTGGTGCTTTGAATATACATATGCATCATGTAATGATCGCCAAGATCGAGATAATTAACACATCATCACCTTACATAGTTAACTCTCTCTCTTTCTCAGGGTTTTTGTTCTGTGTTTTTGTTTGTTTTGTTTTTTGATGACAATGCTTAAGATCTACTCTCAGTAACTTTCAAGTGGACAATACTGTATTATTAATTATAGTCACCCTGTTGTACATTAGAACTTCTTATAACTGAAAGTTTTACTTCAGATCCTTTGACCTGGATTTCCCCCATCTCCCCCCTCCCCTCCCAGCCCCTAACAACCACCATTATATTCTGTCTCTATGAAATCAGTTTTTGCTTTCTATTCTGCATATAAGTGATACCATACAGTATTTATTTTTCTCTCTCTGGCTTATTTCACCCGGCAAAATTCCCTCAAGTTTCATCCATATTGATAGAAATGACAGGATTTTCTTTTAATGGCTGAACAACATCCCACATAGACATATATACATTGTGTATATGTGCATGTGTATATATACCACATATATTTTTTTAATGTGATGGTTTCTTAGCACCTACGTACAGGGGGTGGGTGAGAGGCTGGGGTTGGTGAGTTGGTGGAATTATTCGGTAGGAGTGTTGGAAGACTCTGAGAAAAAATTGTAGTAGTTTACTGAGCCCAGGTATTGTCAATGTAGCTTAATCAGAGGGAGGAAGCCCATGATCACTTCCTTGAAGAACCTTACTCTTCCCTGCACTGATCCGGGCACTGTTTCTGGCACTCTCTCACCTTCTAAGAGATGGATAGTTTGAAAATAACAGTTTGGTGATTTGGCTTCAACATGCTCTTTATACGTATGGGCAAAGTGACTTTCCCCCAGTAGCTTTGTAAGCAATGGATATGGCAAGAAGGAGCCAAAACACAGATGGCACGTGGTGACAGTGGCTCCTAGACCATTGGGGAATCCTTAGCCATGCTGCTGCACAAAGTCCCACAGATAACTGGGTGCTGAAGTCTTGGCACAGTGTAGGTAGGGGTTGTTAAGCCATCAGTGATTGGATTATAGCTATGTAAAGAAATATCTTAAGATTTAAAAAGGAACCTAAAAAAGCTATTACCGGATGGTCATCACTTGCTGTTTTGAATCAGGGATATTTTGGTACTATATAATGAAAACAAGATATAGAAAGGAATGAGGCACTGATAAGTAGTCCATTTTGTGTGTGTATGCATGAAAACAGCCTTGCTCTCATTGATTGGATTTATAATTAAATTCTATGCAGTTGGGCTCATAGAATTAAATCTATACATGAAAATTGTTTACTGAATGAGTAAAAATAAATTACTGTTTATTTATTTTTAAGTACATATAACATTTCACTTGATGAAAAAGTTTCACTGATTTTTTTTTTTAACTTTGAAAAATGCACAAAATGGGACCAGAACAGGCAGACGATTGCATTCTCCCCTTTTTCTAGTCTAATACTGGTAGTTTGGGTTGTGGGCCCTTTAACAGGTACTAATTCTATTAAATAGTGTTGCTAATTAACCAGGACAGAAAAGCAAAGAAACAACAGCAAAGCAGATCTAATATCACTAGCCAGGAGTGTGGGGGTAAATAATGCACATAAAGAAGGGAAAAAAGTCGGGGAGAGAGATTGCAAGGAGTCGATTGGAGACATAACTAAAGGTTAGCAGTTCCCCCTTCTTTCTTGCTCTCATTCTGAAAACAGAAAGATTAGATTGATTCAAGCAGATATACTTTGGAATGCCAGAAAGGACGTCTCTTCTGGTACAGTATTGATAAACTGCCTGAGTGTATCAGTGGCATTTTCAATTTACTAGCCCCTCAAGAAGAGTCAGGGAGTGGATTTTTACCTCCCTGCCCACCTGCCTGAGAACTGCTTAAACAGTTTCTATGTTTGTGTGCATGAGGAGCTCCACACCGTTACCTGCTGGGTTAAAAGGTCCTTCTCCGGGGCTTCTCCGAATTCCCTCATCAGATGGATGGGAGATGCAGCTTGTGCCCAGCTGAACTTCATTATTTAGTTTGCTGCTGTATTGTATCAAGAGAGCAACTACCAAGAAATTCTTTGTGCCCACACCCCCATTTTCTTGGTGGGGGATTTATAGGCCTATTTGGCAAAATCATACCGAGGTGGAGTGACGACGTCACTGTGTGTCTTCCAACAAACATCCACCCTGCTGCCGCTGATCAGCGTTCCTGGGATGGCGGTGATTGAAATTTAGCACTCAGAGTGACTTAATTGGCATGCAGACCTATTAAGCATACGCCCCCACCACAGGTGCACCATCTGATGTACCTGTAGGGTGCCCAGTACCTCACACATGCTCACATTTTGCTAAAGAAGCAAGTTTCGAGCCGGTCCTTGAAGGAAGCCGGCACAGTGGTTCAGGAGAGGGGTGGCCTTAGAGCACAGCTCCTCGGATCTCTGCCTGTCTTTGGGTTACCATAGTTCTTCATTCCCTTGAACTTGGAACAAACCTAAGGTTGTGGAGTTCCAGTTTTCTTGCTGTGAAAGAAGTGTTGGGAATCTGCTCATTGATGCCTGTGCCTTCAGTAAATCAAGCCCTGTGCTAGCAGAGTGGAACTTGGAAGGGTTCAGTACTTCTTGGCAGCTTGCTGCCTTGGAATTCAAGGTTAGACTGTTCTGTGCTCACTGTGACTAGAACTGATCCCTTGGCCTTCAGGGAAAATCCTGGAAATCGATGTCAACATTTTTCTGCTGATTTGGAAACAGCGGGACTGGGCCAAATGTTCTTGGTTATGTGAATCAGGAGAGAAATAGAAACCTCAACAGAGAACAGAGCAGACCTATTAAGTTCTTGTCCTTATGTAAGAAGAGCGAGTGAGGGGTGAGAATTCACTAGGTAGGAACACACTCCTCTGTGGAATCTTCCCACGTGTCCTGGGGCTCATGCGCTCAGGGTAACGGGGGGCCCTGGTCATCACTGCAGACACCGGAAGAAGCAGCCTTCTCAAGCTGTCATGATGGACATGAGTGTCTGGGGCTGAGGAGGGGTAGATCAGCTGTCTGTCAACCTAGGTTTTCTTTGATGAGCTCCTTCTGTCCTAATGAGATCACAGATTACCAGGCCTCATCTGTATTTATGTTCTCCTCCGGCACCAGCTGAAATCCTGGGTTCCTAATAAATGTTCAATGAGTGTTGAATTATGAAAGAAAGAACTAAATAGTTGGAGTTCCTCTGAGTGATGTTGAGAATAGCAATGGGTTCAAATCAGAGGAGGGTTTGCCGTGAAGCTAAAGGAGCTGAAGTGTCAGTGTCCCGGGACCTGTTCTGAAGTTTGAATTCGTATGTTTATATTCTCTTCCTTATGGAGGGTTCCCCAAATTCTGTAAGCTTCAGGACCCCATAAAACATAAATATGCTCCTGTTAAAGTGTTCTTGCTGAGCCCTTGTGGAACCCTGGATTCCATCCAGTGGCTTTCCCAGAAATTGGAGAATCAGAAGAAATGAATAAAGCCAGTCCTACAAAGGAGAAGAAAGGGAAGGAACTGAAATTTAAGAATCCCATGCAGATTGAAGAACAATTAGCATTTATTATCTATTTTAACTCCTCACAGCAAGCCTTTCTTGGTGATGGCATTACCGCCCACCCTCTTAATAGATGGGAACATTGAGGTTCAGAGAAGCTAAGCAACCTTCCCAGTGTGGTCCAGCTACGAGAGCTGGGACCTCCATCACTGACCTTACTCTCTCCTGGCCATCTACCCAGGGGCTCCCTTGTAGGGTGCATATTTGACAGCTCTGCTAGCCTTCCCTGAAAGCCTTCGGCCCACCAGGGTAAGGAATGCCTTACTGAAGGACAGAGGGAGAAATCTGGGGAGGGGATCAGGCCTGAGCATTTAAAGGAAGGCACTGGCAAACTCTTCCCCAGTCAGTGTAAGTGATGCTGTAACAATTCATTCAATTATGTTAAGCACCCATTAAAGGAATCCTAAGTCCTCCCTTGGGCCATTTCAGTTCTATGAGATTGTAATTGTTCGAAACTAACCATGATTTCTTCTTTTGCCTTCAGGTGATTCTCATTTTGACAAAGCTCTATGACTATAACCTGGGGAGCATCACTGAGAGCTCGCTTTGGAGGTATGTAGATGAAGTGAGCTAACGATTACTGTGTTACTTAAACGTGATGCCCATGACTGCTGTTCCCCACCCCTTTTTTCCTGGGGGAAAGATTTTTGGTTCTGTGTTCTCACTGCTTCCTCTGTTTGCTCTGTTTCCCTTAGTCATGGGTTGGGGTTTATCTCCAGGCAGGCCAGAGATAGACCTTACTTGTTTATACTTCTTTATAGACCCCTTGTTTTGGTCACAGGTCTTTTTGCTAAACTGTTGATTAGGTTGTCTTTCTGCATTTTGGTTCCCACAGTTCTCACTGATCTGTGAGCTTATTGGAGCAGAAACAAAAGAATGGAGGTGTCTTTGCAGAGAGGACCTACAGCACCGCTGGGTGTGCGGTGCCTGGCCACACTGGCGCCATAGCTTTGCCCTGCTTCCCTTCCTGGCCCTCAGCTCCCTAACACACAGATGTGCACACACACTCACGTGCATGCCTTCGTCTCTGGGTTTCACACTCTTTTGCCTCACACATACAGTTGTGCAATAAATTCTTCTTCAGACAAATGCTCTAGATCCTTTAGGATCCAGCCAACTCATTGAACACCAACACAAATGTGCAGTTGGGCTGAAACTAGGGACAGGAAGGTCCTCAGAAATCCAGGCAGCTCTTCTCTCCTTTTGTTCTTAGGGACTCTATGTTGTTTCTGTTTGTTTGTAAACATCAGCTTTATTGGTCTCATCCTGCTTGGGTCTTTGCCAGCCTGTGTCACGTGTCCACACCCAAACCAACTTCAAGCACAGGAGGTGCTTGGTTGGTTAGGCCTGGGTCTTGTGACAATCCCTGAGCCAAGGAGAGGGTGGAGATGACCGCAGGATAATACTCAGTGGTCACTGGGTTGTCGTCCAGCCCAGAGTCTGATTGGTCAGTGCCGTAGTTACAATGATGGCTTAAATATGTTGAATATCACTCTGATCAGCCATCCCTGAACACATACACTTGTGTGCACAGACGAAGTGGGAAAGGTTATACTAATGNGGTCCATTGGGATGGTTGCTTCCCACCCCCCAACTTTATTGAGGAATAATTGACAAATATAATTGTATATATTTAAAGGACTCAATGTGGTGCTTTGAATATACATATGCATCATGTAATGATCGCCAAGATCGAGATAATTAACACATCATCACCTTACATAGTTAACTCTCTCTCTTTCTCAGGGTTTTTGTTCTGTGTTTTTGTTTGTTTTGTTTTTTGATGACAATGCTTAAGATCTACTCTCAGTAACTTTCAAGTGGACAATACTGTATTATTAATTATAGTCACCCTGTTGTACATTAGAACTTCTTATAACTGAAAGTTTTACTTCAGATCCTTTGACCTGGATTTCCCCCATCTCCCCCCTCCCCTCCCAGCCCCTAACAACCACCATTATATTCTGTCTCTATGAAATCAGTTTTTGCTTTCTATTCTGCATATAAGTGATACCATACAGTATTTATTTTTCTCTCTCTGGCTTATTTCACCCGGCAAAATTCCCTCAAGTTTCATCCATATTGATAGAAATGACAGGATTTTCTTTTAATGGCTGAACAACATCCCACATAGACATATATACATTGTGTATATGTGCATGTGTATATATACCACATATATTTTTTTAATGTGATGGTTTCTTAGCACCTACGTACAGGGGGTGGGTGAGAGGCTGGGGTTGGTGAGTTGGTGGAATTATTCGGTAGGAGTGTTGGAAGACTCTGAGAAAAAATTGTAGTAGTTTACTGAGCCCAGGTATTGTCAATGTAGCTTAATCAGAGGGAGGAAGCCCATGATCACTTCCTTGAAGAACCTTACTCTTCCCTGCACTGATCCGGGCACTGTTTCTGGCACTCTCTCACCTTCTAAGAGATGGATAGTTTGAAAATAACAGTTTGGTGATTTGGCTTCAACATGCTCTTTATACGTATGGGCAAAGTGACTTTCCCCCAGTAGCTTTGTAAGCAATGGATATGTCAAGAAGGAGCCAAAACACAGATGGCACGTGGTGACAGTGGCTCCTAGACCATTGGGGAATCCTTAGCCATGCTGCTGCACAAAGTCCCACAGATAACTGGGTGCTGAAGTCTTGGCACAGTGTAGGTAGGGGTTGTTAAGCCATCAGTGATTGGATTATAGCTATGTAAAGAAAGTATCTTAAGATTTAAAAAGTAACCTAAAAAAGCTATTACCGGATGGTCATCACTTGCTGTTTTGAATCAGGGATATTTTGGTACTATATAATGAAAACAAGATATAGAAAGGAATGAGGCACTGATAAGTAGTCCATTTTGTGTGTGTATGCATGAAAACAGCCTTGCTCTCATTGATTGGATTTATAATAAAATTCTATGCAGTTGGGCTCATAGAATTAAATCTATACATGAAAATTGTTTACTGAATGAGTAAAAATAAATTACTGTTTATTTATTTTTAAGTACATATAACATTTCACTTGATGAAAAAGTTTCACTGATTTTTTTTTTTTTAACTTTGAAAAATGCACAAAATGGGACCAGAACAGGCAGACGATTGCATTCTCCCCTTTTTCTAGTCTAATACTGGTAGTTTGGGTTGTGGGCCCTTTAACAGGTACTAATTCTGTTAAATAGTATTGCTAATTAACCAGGACAGAAAAGCAAAGAAACAACAGCAAAGCAGATCTAATACAATGAGGCATCACTATCCAGGAGTGTGGGGGTAAATAATGCACATAAAGAAGGGAAAAAAGTCGGGGAGAGAGATTGCAAGAAATCGATTGGAGACATAACTAAAGGTTAGCAGTTCCCCCTTCTTTCTTGCTCTCATTCTGAAAACAGAAAGATTAGATTGATTCAAGCAGATATACTTTGGAATGCCAGAAAGGACGTCTCTTCTGGTACAGTATTGATAAACTGCCTGAGTGTATCAGTGGCATTTTCAATTTACTAGCCCCTCAAGAAGAGTCAGGGAGTGGATTTTTACCTCCCTGCCCACCTGCCTGAGAACTGCTTAAACAGTTTCTATGTTTGTGTGCATGAGGAGCTCCACACCGTTACCTGCTGGGTTAAAAGGTCCTTCTCCGGGGCTTCTCCGAATTCCCTCATCAGATGGATGGGAGATGCAGCTTGTGCCCAGCTGAACTTCATTATTTAGTTTGCTGCTGTATTGTATCAAGAGAGCAACTACCAAGAAATTCTTTGTGCCCACACCCCCATTTTCTTGGTGGGGGATTTATAGGCCTATTTGGCAAAATCATACCGAGGTGGAGTGACGACGTCACTGTGTGTCTTCCAATAAACATCCACCCTGCTGCCGCTGATCAGCGTTCCTGGGATGGCGGTGATTGAAATTTAGCACTCAGAGTGACTTAATTGGCATGCAGACCTATTAAGCATACGCCCCCACCACAGGTGCACCATCTGATGTACCTGTAGGGTGCCCAGTACCTCACACATGCTCACATTTTGCTAAAGAAGCAAGTTTCGAGCAGGTCCTTGAAGGAAGCCGGCACAGTGGTTCAGGAGACGGGTGGCCTTAGAGCACAGCTCCTCGGATGTCTGCCTGTCTTTAGGTTACCATAGTTCTTCATTCCCTTGAACTTGGAACAAACCTAAGGTTGTGGAGTTCCAGTTTTCTTGCTGTGAAAGAAGTGTTGGGAATCTGCTCATTGATGCCTGTGCCTTCAGTAAATCAAGCCCTGTGCTAGCAGAGTGGAACTTGGAAGGGTTCAGTACTTCTTGGCAGCTTGCTGCCTTGGAATTCAAGGTTAGACTGTTCTGTGCTCACTGTGACTAGAACTGATCCCTTGGCCTTCAGGGAAAATCCTGGAAATCGATGTCAACATTTTTCTGCTGAGTTGGAAACAGCGGGACTGGGCCAAATGTTCTTGGTTATGTGAATCAGGAGAGAAATAGAAACCTCAACAGAGAACAGAGCAGACCTATTAAGTTCTTGTCCTTATGTAAGAAGAGCGAGTGAGGGGTGAGAATTCACTAGGTAGGAACACACTCCTCTGTGGAATCTTCCCACGTGTCCTGGGGCTCATGCGCTCAGGGTAACGGGGGGCCCTGGTCATCACTGCAGACACCGGAAGAAGCAGCCTTCTCAAGCTGTCATGATGGACATGAGTGTCTGGGGCTGAGGAGGGGTAGATCAGCTGTCTGTCAACCTAGGTTTTCTTTGATGAGCTCCTTCTGTCCTAATGAGATCACAGATTACCAGGCCTCATCTGTATTTATGTTCTCCTCCGGCACCAGCTGAAATCCTGGGTTCCTAATAAATGTTCAATGAGTGTTGAATTATGAAAGAAAGAACTAAATAGTTGGAGTTCCTCTGAGTGATGTTGAGAATAGCAATGGGTTCAAATCAGAGGAGGGTTTGCCGTGAAGCTAAAGGAGCTGAAGTGTCAGTGTCCCGGGACCTGTTCTGAAGTTTGAATTCGTATGTTTATATTCTCTTCCTTATGGAGGGTTCCCCAAATTCTGTAAGCTTCAGGACCCCATAAAACATAAATATGCTCCTGTTAAAGTGTTCTTGCTGAGCCCTTGTGGAACCCTGGATTCCATCCAGTGGCTTTCCCAGAAATTGGAGAATCAGAAGAAATGAATAAAGCCAGTCCTACAAAGGAGAAGAAAGGGAAGGAACTGAAATTTAAGAATCCCATGCAGATTGAAGAACAATTAGCATTTATTATCTATTTTAACTCCTCACAGCAAGCCTTTCTTGGTGATGGCATTACCGCCCACCCTCTTAATAGATGGGAACATTGAGGTTCAGAGAAGCTAAGCAACCTTCCCAGTGTGGTCCAGCTACGAGAGCTGGGACCTCCATCACTGACCTTACTCTCTCCTGGCCATCTACCCAGGGGCTCCCTTGTAGGGTGCATATTTGACAGCTCTGCTAGCCTTCCCTGAAAGCCTTCGGCCCACCAGGGTAAGGAATGCCTTACTGAAGGACAGAGGGAGAAATCTGGGGAGGGGATCAGGCCTGAGCATTTAAAGGAAGGCACTGGCAAACTCTTCCCCAGTCAGTGTAAGTGATGCTGTAACAATTCATTCAATTATGTTAAGCACCCATTAAAGGAATCCTAAGTCCTCCCTTGGGCCATTTCAGTTCTATGAGATTGTAATTGTTCGAAACTAACCATGATTTCTTCTTTTGCCTTCAGGTGATTCTCATTTTGACAAAGCTCTATGACTATAACCTGGGGAGCATCACTGAGAGCTCGCTTTGGAGGTATGTAGATGAAGTGAGCTAACGATTACTGTGTTACTTAAACGTGATGCCCATGACTGCTGTTCCCCACCCCTTTTTTCCTGGGGGAAAGATTTTTGGTTCTGTGTTCTCACTGCTTCCTCTGTTTGCTCTGTTTCCCTTAGTCATGGGTTGGGGTTTATCTCCAGGCAGGCCAGAGATAGACCTTACTTGTTTATACTTCTTTATAGACCCCTTGTTTTGGTCACAGGTCTTTTTGCTAAACTGTTGATTAGGTTGTCTTTCTGCATTTTGGTTCCCACAGTTCTCACTGATCTGTGAGCTTATTGGAGCAGAAACAAAAGAATGGAGGTGTCTTTGCAGAGAGGACCTACAGCACCGCTGGGTGTGCGGTGCCTGGCCACACTGGCGCCATAGCTTTGCCCTGCTTCCCTTCCTGGCCCTCAGCTCCCTAACACACAGATGTGCACACACACTTACGTGCATGCCTTCGTCTCTGGGTTTCACACTCTTTTGCCTCACACATACAGTTGTGCAATAAATTCTTCTTCGGACAAATGCTCTAGATCCTTTAGGATCCAGCCAACTCATTGAACACCAACACAAATGTGCAGTTGGGCTGAAACTAGGGACAGGAAGGTCCTCAGAAATCCAGGCAGCTCTTCTCTCCTTTTGTTCTTAGGGACTCTATGTTGTTTCTGTTTGTTTGTAAACATCAGCTTTATTGGTCTCATCCTGCTTGGGTCTTTGCCAGCCTGTGTCACGTGTCCACACCCAAACCAACTTCAAGCACAGGAGGTGCTTGGTTGGTTAGGCCTGGGTCTTGTGACAATCCCTGAGCCAAGGAGAGGGTGGAGATGACCGCAGGATAATACTCAGTGGTCACTGGGTTGTCGTCCAGCCCAGAGTCTGATTGGTCAGTGCCGTAGTTACAATGATGGCTTAAATATGTTGAATATCACTCTGATCAGCCATCCCTGAACACATACACTTGTGTGCACAGACGAAGTGGGAAAGGTTATACTAATGACAGAGAAGCTGGGAGTAGTCTGTGGACACACACAAGCTGGTGGCTGTCCTCCACATAGGATCAGGGGGGAACTTCATCCCCTGTCAGTTAACATGACCAGGAGAGACTGGCTGCTGGTCCTCAGTCTCAGGACTAATGTCTAGGGAGAAAGACTTCAATCTGCCCTTTGTGTCAGGGGGCCATCCCTGCTACAGTGAACAGTGATGGGGGTGGGGGTGCGGGGAGAGTGACTGTACTTGCTTTACATAGTAGCAGTTGGGTTGCAGGGCCTGCCCTTATAGGGCAATGCAGTTATCACACAGTGGTTTACACACTCTAAAGGAATCTACCCCACGAAAGGACTGTTTGTTAAATTTTGTTTTAACGTGATGGCTGTTTCCCATTAGGCTTCACACTCTGTGTAAGAAACCCCAAATAAATTGTTGTGTGCTTTAGGAAAACCCCCAGCGGACCAAAGAAAAGGATAGAATCCTGTTCTTGTACTTGTTGTAAGGTGTTTAGATTATTGAACTCCTCCCCTAAGTAGAAGGTCAATTAGGCAGAGTTTTGGTCCCGAGAAAATGATGTAACTAAATTAAAGTGTGGGAAGTTTGGTAGGAGCTTCAAAAAGTACAATTCTTTAGTGCATTAAGGGTCTGACACTTGCACTGTTGTTTAAATTCAGGACCCCTTCATCAGACTGTGACTCTGCGTAAGCTTATATTTCCTTGATAGATTTCTCTAATGTATGTACATACATGAAAGTAAAAGCCAGCTTTTATTCCGCGGTGCATCTGCTGTATAAAGTGTAGTCGGCATATTAGAAAATTAAAAGATATGCAATTCTGTCTCAGTAGGACAGAGGCTATTAGCAGCCATAAGTCTCAAACCGGAGCAGTGGGAAGGGCATTGCCCCAGGGATAGGAGGAGCAGCTTGCCCTAGACTGCCGAAAGTCAGGTTCACTGTGCTCCTTTCCCTCTCATGGGGCACTGTGACCAAGGCCCCAGCCTAGGGAGGATGCTTTTTTCTCATCTTAAGGGGGAGAGTTAGTAAAATAAAAATGACATCACACTCCAGTAAAATCAGGCCTTTCTTCTGAAGGAACAACCTCCTTGGGCTTAAGCTTTGGAAAGTGCGGCAAGAATCACCTGTTGACCCTTCAATCTTAGGATGGATTTCAATGGAGGATATATATACACACGTAAATGCGCATACATATATATACACACACACACGTATACACTTATACCCGCGTATGTTTACTTTCCTGATCTATCCACGATAGTCATTTACCATGTCTGCCGTATGTTACGTGTTCATTTGTGGCAAATAACTATTGTGGGTACTCTATACCATTAGAACTATCAATTTAATACTTTGATAGAAGAACCCATGCCTTAGTGAAAATATAATTTAGAAACGAAAAGAGGGAAGGAGAAAGAAAAATATTTAGAATAGTATATAAATGCTTTGGTAGGGCTTGTGTTTTAGGGTGGCTCACCATGCCTGTGTTTAGTCTTTAGGAAATGTCTTTGGGGTGCTGGCATATAGAAGAGGAGAGGGAGAGGTCTGGGATAGCCCTGCTTGAAGGAAACTAGTGCCAAGTGTGGACTCATTTCCTCCTATGTCAGCTCTTACTTTTTTTAGAAACCCTGTTTAAAATTGGGGTCTTGCTGGGGACAAGCCAGATTTTATGTATTCTCATTACAGCCCCGGCACAGAGCACTGGACTTAGCCCATAGACAATGCTCAGTAAGCATCTCTTTTTGAACAGACCAGTAAACACTTTAATATCGTATTTTTTATTCATTCATTCAACAGAGCTGTATTGATTAGCTCCTGTAGGTCTTATATTGTGCCAGTCCAGGGAGGGGAACACGGGTGTGTACACAGATCAAGAGCACATAAGCTCTGTCTGTCCTTCGGGTGTTCCTTGTCTAGAGGGGGCAAAGATCTGTGGACAGTTCAAATGAGAGAGAAGCGTACTTGTATGGAACCTGCCTTCTACAATTGTACTGGATTGGGTACTTCGGCAGCCACCTAGAGCTGCCAGATCCCAAAAGAAGATAGATCTAATGTAAGCAGTCATACAACCATAAGTGTTGTAATAAAGACATGAGATAAGTATTGCTTCTTTACTTTGCTCGTGTGTATATTTTCTTTCCTCATCTAGACTTTATTTTTTTTTAAAGATTTTATTTATTTATTTGACAGAGATAGAGACAACCAGCGAGAGAGGGAACACGAGCAGGGGGAGTGGGAAAGGAAGAAGCAGGCTTATAGCGGAGGAGCCTGATATGGGGCTCGATCCCATAACCCCGGGATCACACCCTGAGCCAAAGGCAGATGCCTAACCGCTGTGCCACCCAGGCGCCCCGTCAACTAGACTTTAAATCCTTAAACCCAGTACCTTTCTGGTTTAATGATAATGGCAATGATGCTTTTGATAATGGTGATAATGACAACAGTAATAAAAACGAACTTTTATTGAGTGGTCAGTAGGTGCCAGGCATGAAATTAAGTGCCACACATGCAGTATTGCATCCTCTTACTTCATTTTTATGGTGTGCTCAGGGTCATACAATTAGTAAATAATAGGCCATACACTTGTTAGTTAATAAACTTCAATCATTTTACTGCCTACCTGTCTTCTGGAGTCCTGTCTGCCTTCTGGTGACTCTTTCTGTGCCTAAGCAAATAAGCAAACAAAATTTTCATCATAAATATACAAAATAAATAGAGTTTTTAAAGCACTGTGACATTCTGAGCAGTTCCTTACTATTCCAGAAAAATACTGGGCAACAGGGAAATGGCTTCTTGTCCAACAGATAAACACAAGCACTTTTCAACGGAGCGCTTCTTCTTGACAAGTTTTTCCCACCGAACAGTGAGAAGGGGTCAAGTGGCAAATGCCGTGGGGTGTCAGAACAAGAAAGAGGCCAAGAGGCAGCTGACCTTGTAGTGCTGTCCTAGGGCTTCACACCTTGCTGGATCAACAAGCCCTGGATGACAGGGTAAGAGGCTGCTGCACTAAATTAATGAGCTTTTGCTCCCAGTTGGTCTTGTCATTGATTACACCTTAATCTTGGAGCAAGTTGTTGATTTTGTGTTGTGTTGTGTTGTGGTTCACTCAGGGAGTCCAGTGAGAGGATGATCTGACACAGAACAATTAACTGCACCTCAGAATCTTCTCCACTTTACAGTGGATTAAGCTTTGAGATTTGGTAGAGCTGGTGGTTTTACCATATTGGAGCAAGATAAGCTTTAAGGTCGAGATAAATAAAATGTCAAAATCTAGATACAGTATCTCTGAGAAGAAATATATTCATCTTTTTTTCCCTCTTGTGCTAGGGTAATCAGCACTTTGCTGAGAGAGTCTTAGCTTGTGAGAAAGCCCAAGGCAATTCTGGAGGGAGCCGAAAGGATGCTCTTAAAGGGACAGGAGGCTGCAGTGCCTGTGTCCTAGAGCGTGGCTGACATGGCTGACTTCTCTTCAAATCCAGGGTACCATTTCAGATTCAGGGGAAACACAAGCAAGTGTCTGAATACATCTTCAAATTATGTACTTTCCTAGGAGCAATACCTGCTTTTTTGGAGACAAGGAGCATGTGGCTAAGGTAGGGAGAATGGTTAGGCTTTCTGTTTGATTCCAGTCTGGGAGCCAGCCATGTCCCCTCATCACAGGAGCAGCTTTGTTTCTTCTCTGGTGTTACATACAACAATTATCAAGAGAGGCTCCCAGTGGAGTCTTTGTGGAGAGGATGGCTGTCAAGTGCCTTGAGGCAGCATCCCTGTGGGTTTGGCTTCGGACAGTGCTCTCTGGAGAGCGCCTGCGGTTCAGGCTGATGGGAGCTGACCCGAAGTCTGACTCTGCCAGCCTTGTGGTAGATACGCATTAGCTGGGCATGTCTTGCCTTCCCACTCCTCTAATCCAGGGCAAGAGCAAAGGGCAGATTGGGACAGATTGTTAGTCCCTGCTTTGAAGGGTGCTTTGTTACAAAATCCAGCTTGCAGTCAACTAGAAAATTAGAATATAAAAAATAGGGATACCCACCCTAAAAAAAGAAAAAGAATCAAGCTACAGTATGGTAATTTCCCCACAGGAGGACTCTTCATGTCACACAGCTCTGATGATGTTACTCATCCCTGTGCATGCAAATGTTTAGTGCCTTTCCAGGGGCCCCAAGGACAGAGCCAAGCTCCCCACCAGGATCAGGACGTGCTTTGGATTCGGGATTCTTTTGAGCTTTCTAAATCTCACTTCCTTTCCCATATTTGTGTTACATGGAGTAGCTTGTCACTCCTGGAGTTACAAGACTATTATATTAAGCCTCATTGTTATTTTTAAAAAATTAAAAAAATTTAATATATCCTTATTATAATGAGCCAAACAATGCAGAGACACATAAAAATGTTAATAGTCTCTTCCCACACAGATCTAGCTTTCCTGAGGTCGGTGTTGCTAAGAGTCTTTGGGGAGTCTGTCCATATCATTCTGCCCCAACTCAAAAAGATCAACAGATATAAACATATGTCAGGATCACTTTTTTGTTTAAGGAAATAGTAACTATTCACAGAGCTCTGATAACCTGTTTGTTTCAGTTAACAATGAATCATGGGTGTCTGTCCAGATGAATATGTTAAAAAGACAAAGTCAAGTTGATAAGCATCAAATCGTATGGATGTCGTATGTGGAGTAAAACCGCTGCATCGTAACTTATGTAGTGCTTCATGTGTGCCAGGAAATGTCCTCAGTGGTTTTTACCCTCCTGTCAACCTATAGAACAGGCACTGCTAGTTTCCCAGGTTTGCAGATGAGAGGAGTGAGGCTTGCAAAGCTGAGTAATGGGCCCAGCATCCTGCAGCCCGGAAGTGGCTCCTGAATGGATCCCCTTAACACCTGTGCCACACTGCCTCCCCATTACCTTTGCAATGGATGTTTAGCTCATGTCCACAATAGTTGCTATGATATATATTTGTAATCTTGTCCTTACCTTGTGGTAATTCTCTTGCTGTAAAGTACTCTGGAGTCCTAAAGGCGATACTGTGGTATCAAAAATAAATACATATGTAGTGTTAATAGATAGCTGAGATGACTTTTTTAAAAAGATTGGAACAGTTCATACCCACAAGCAGTAATAAATTATATATTGTCCAATGATTTCACCAGCACTGGGGATTTTCAATTTAAAAATTGAATTTAAAATTAAAATTAAAATTTAATTCGGTTGAAATTTTTGCTAGTCTTTTCAGTGAAAATGGTGGGTTGATCTCCGTGTGGTTTAATGGGGATTTCTCTGACCATTAGTGATGCTGAACACTTTTTCATATGTTTATTGCTCTGTGGCTCTGTAGACCTTCTGTTCCCACCTGCCTTCCCCTGAAGCCAAAGTAAATTTTTCCTTCCTCATTAATCCTGTTACACATTATGTATCTCTGTCTTAGGATGGTTATCAGATATATATTTATCTGGTTCAGGTTAACAAACACCGCCTAGCCCCCTATTCTGTACCAGGCACTGTGCTAGGCCGCCACTGGGAAAAAAGGTCCAAGTAATAAATTGTTTCTTCCCAACAAAAACTGCAAATCTAGTGAAGGGCAGACACTCAGCAGGTGCTTACAGAAGTGTGGCAAATGCAGTGCATAGTTATGCACGAGCTGTTGTCAATGCTCATCTATTTCCATACTGGCCTGGAAACTCAAAGACTATGACCATGTCTTAGTTATTTCTGTTTGCTTGGCACCTAAAAAAGAACTTGGCACATATTAAATATCATTACATATTTTTTGCTTAGAAGCAGTATATTAAGAAACGGTTTAGGGTTTCTGAAAACCGGGTCTGTGTCTTATACTTGTTTGTATCCTAAATTTTTAACCTCATGCCCTCCGTGTAGGAGATACTGTTATGAATCATGTGCTGCATGATCTTGTGAAAGGCCATCACAGTTGATCAAGGAATAGGAACACAACTAGTGCCAAGTGGGAAAAGAACAGATTCAAGTTCGGGAGCCCAATTAAGTCCGTGGAGGACTATGAATGTTTGTTGGCTCCTCAATTCTGACAAGTCTTGAATACCTCCATGAAGGCCGTTTCTGCAAGGATCTGCCGCAGACTCTGCACAGCTTCCAGAGATCTCTGCGAGGGTCAGGCCTCAGGCTGCCCTCTGTGCTCCTTGTTGGCCTCCATGGTTGGCTCTCTGCTGAGTCCTCCATCTCTCTGTTTAGCAAAGTCATGGACGAGATACATATGAAAGTAATCATTGCCCTGATCTTCTCATAACTTTATCACTATGAGCCCAGGAAATGAGAAATTTTTCCTAGAGAAAGCGGAGCAACTAACATTCCAATATCAAAACTAGTTATAGGTTGAGGAAGTACTTAGAATGTTAATTCCCATTTTACTACACCGTCTTTGAATGCAGAACTCTATACTGGGCACAAAGAACTTCAGAAGATACACAATTTAATTATCATATGTAGCAACATACAGTCTCATTATTTAGTCAACACAACTCATTCATATTTCAGATCTCAGCCTGAATACCACCTATTTCTGAAAAGCTATTTATATCCACCTTATTTAAAGGAAGGCTCTTGTTTTTGTCTACCACGGTTCTTTGTGCATTTCATTCATCGTACATGTCGTGATCTATAATGATTTTATTTATTACTTGTCTATTGTCTGATGCCTACTGCTAGAATAAAAGCTTCCTGAGGGCAGAGACTTTGTCTTTTTCACTTTCTGTTTTATCGCAGATGCTCAGAAAAGTGCCTGGCACATTGCCATTTAAGTGAGATTTGTCAGATTAACTGAATGTATAAATAAGTACACACCTGGAATCATGCTAAATGGTGTGAATCCAGATATGAATAAGATCTGATTGTCACCCTTAAGCAACTCACAGTCTGGTGGGAGAGACAGATAAATAAATGAGATTAATGTGTCAAGTACCATAATAGAGACACCATAACATGCTCTGGGTTGGGGAAGGGAAAGCTTCCTGGATGAAAGGAAACCTGATCTTTTTTTTTTTTTAAGATTTCATTTATTTATTTGACAGCAGTAAGCATGAGCAGAGGGGAGAGGTAGAGGGAGATGCAGACGCCCCACTGAGCAGGGAACCTGACGCGGGGCTCGATCCCAGGGCCCCAAGATCATGACCTGAGCTGAAGGCAGCTGCTTAACTGACTGAGCCACCCAGGCGCCCCCTGACTCTTGATGAGCAAATAGGAATCAGGCCAGTAAAAGAGGCTATTTATTTAGCGTATACTGTATTCTAGGCATTTTTACATGATGATGGCACAGCATCTTAAGGAGTTTACACAAAAGCACCATGTAGTCTATGTATGGATGGAGAACTTAGAGATGATTTTGGAAAAATAGAAATGGGCCAGTTCAAATTCATCTGTGCTAGGTATTCTGATATTTATTCTAGAGGAAGTAATGCATCATTGAAAGTTTGGAGCAAGGGAAAGACTTGATGAAATGTGAATTTTAGGGGGAAAAGCATTATCATGGTATCATGTTGAGGATTTAGTTGGAAAAGAGCAAGACTGGTGACCATGAGAATAGTAGTCAGTTAAGTAAGAGATGAAAAGAAATGACTTTTGGTGGGCAGGCATGAAAAAAACGGAGTATGGGATTTCATTGGGGTAGTAATTCCAGTAGATCTTATAAAGTAAAAATGAACAGAACCAATTGGATGAGTGAGAAGGCGAGAGGAAGAAACATTTCTGGAACGACTTTCAAGCTCTTGTCTTGGATAGTCCAGTGGATGGTGAGGCCATGTACTGCATACATCTGCTCTACTGATGTCTACTGAGCACCTACAACTGGTGAATGAGAAAAGATTATGGAAACAACTCTTCCAAGGAAGAAGCTATGAAGGGGAATAGAAGATGAAACATGATTTTCCATAAAGGAGGTCATAGACTAAAGGAATATCTTCCTTCCTTGAAGAGAGGGCAACCCTGACCATGTTTTATAGGGGGATAAATCAGTGGGAAGATGTTGAAAATTTAGGAAAAACTCAGAGTGAATCCAACTGGTAGAAGGTTGAGTGGTAGAAAAGATAAGTGTTGGGAGCTTTTATGGGGAACCAGCCATGGTAGATCAGGATGGGCTGAGGGGTGAGCACAGGGGGAGCATCTCTTCCACCAAGCAAGGAAGCCAGAGTAGGGGACACATAGATCAGCTTTCCTGGGAGACCAGGAGTCGAGGGTTCCTGACATTTGGATTTACGGTGAGTGAGAAATGGACTTGGGAGGAGGATCAGCAATTTGGAAGAGCTGCTGAGAAGGCATGAGGCAGGAGGGCTCAGGGGCCTGTAGGTGCAGTCCTGGGCATGCTTAGATCCCTGCTTTGGTTGCAGACTGGGGTTAGCATGGCTGTGCTTTCACTGCAGGGAGCCGTGTGTCATAGTCAAGAAGGCAGTCAGTTATGTAGTTTCCTGAGAGGTACTGGAGAAGGACAGCAGGGTGAGGGAGCTGGGGAGGTTGCAGGGGTAGATGAGGGAGTCCGTGCTACATAGAGAAGAAAGCGAAGCTGGGGGCTGGGAGAAGACAAATGGTGGGACAGCAGGACCCCCAATCCAAGTGTGTTTAAAAGCCTACAGAACACTTAAGAAATAATATCCAGAGGAATGTGACTTTTTATAATGTTAAACTTAGTACATATCTAGCCCCCAGGGGACTTTGTGAAAAGTAACTGGTCAGAGCAGGTGGAATTTATCAGAAAAGCCTTTTATTAAAGCTATTGTTGAGAAATCCACTCAGTTCTGTAGGGGAAGGAGCTGCTATTTTTCTGCATGTGTATGGAACAGCTGGATCTGCTTGTCAGGCCCCCCATGTTCCCAGGGATTTGTGAATGACAGCTTACCTCCACATCATTGGCGAACACCGAGCAGCCTCCTCTGATCTGGTTACGGTAGATTGTCTCCAGGCAGCTCTTACCTCCAAGACCTCAGGCTTGTGTATTAACCACATCTGGTAGTCACTGTCATACCCTTCTTGAGAGAGAGAAAAAGAGAGAGAGCAGCTCAAATATGACATTGAACTAATGTTGAGTGCTTTTGGTCACCTTTTTTTACTTCCACAGTTTGTCTGGAGCCCATGCCAATGATTTGTTCCTTTTATATTTAAAAGTCTAGTTTTTGGACTTTAATTTTCTAGATGCTAAATTGATGTTGCCTTTGGCTTCTCCTATCCTTCTCCTCTTGGATAAGCATATTCTTTGAGTTTGATCACCTCACTTCCTAGAATTCCAATGAAGGAAGGTCATTATATGCTCTAGCCATGGTCAGCTACTTGTAGGTTCTGCCAGACAACAAAAGCTCTTGGAAGGTGGGTCCATAAACAGGTCAGCACTTGGGCTTGGGTGTTGAACTGTCTGGACATGAATACAGGTTCTGTTCACTTACTAGCTCTGAGGTGGTGGTAGGGTCTCTTAATCTCTCTGCTCCATTTCCTCATCAGAAAAAAAGGAGTCATAGTAGTACTTATCTCATAGAATTATGGTGACAGTTATGTTAAATATGTATCACCTACAAAACACTCAGTAAATAATACAAAACAAACAAAAACATTGGATTTTATACTTCGTGGTTGTCTTTGGTTGAAATATTTTTCTCCTGTATTCAATTTATCTAATAAAGGATAATGATAGCCATTTATAATGGGCTATTTACTGTGTGCCAGGAACTTCTCTAAGAGAGCTTTATACCTATGAACTAAATTAATTCATCCAATAACCCAATGAGTTGGTACTATTATTATACCCATTTTATAGATGAGAAAACTTGTACACAGGGTCACAAGGGTATGAAGCAGTAGAGAGGAGATTTGAATCCAGGCACTCTGGGTCTAGAGCCCAGGCTTTGAACCCCACAGGGATTCTCTCTTCCCTGACCACTCCCTTCCATACAGAGAATAAATTACTGCTCATGTGCTAACTCTTAACTGTTACACATGTTTTCCTTTTTGAGTGCATTACTTTGAATTGTAAGTACTTTCTATATATTTATTCCCCTTACTGAGAATGTTTTGAAGGTTGCCTGTTATCTTATTGTCTTTTGTATCCCCAATGCCAAGCCTGTATTATGTGTTCAGTTAAAAGGAGCACCGGGACAAACATATTGGAGAGAGAAGATTTTTTAAAAAATTATCTATGTCACCTGTGGACTTAATTAATGGATGTGAAGCTTGTCCCATACTGTATATCACAGATAATCAAAGGCTACCACCCCCTGTCATTGAACTCAAATGTCAGTTCTTACTGTAATTTATTGCCGTGGCACATGAAGGAGGTGACAAATATTAATTTGATTTCAGCATGTAGATTGACACTGCTATGCTGTGTGTCTATAGTGATGCCTCCGTGAGTGTCAGAAGCTGATATGATAGTAAAAGGAAGATAAATTTATTCCCATTCATGTCTCCTGGTTGCATTTCCTTCTGTTAGCAGTAGAGGGTTGTTGAAAAACAAATATTATGTTGGGCCCATTTGAATTCCTACTCCTGAGCTCTGCATGCTGTGCTGTCACCAGAGAATTAACTTTAGGTAGAAGGACATGGGACAGTCATGATAGAACAGCCTCCCTGTGAGCAGAGGCCAGGGGAGTTGTTCATGTCAATGAAGCTGGTATCCAGGGTCAGGGGCTTGCCCTGCGTGTCATAGCACAAGAGGAATGAAAGCAGCCTTTACTGGAGAACTTTAGAAAAACCCTTCCTCTTGTTTCAGGTGTGGTTTCCAAAATACTGTTCATCCATAAATCAAGCTGGGGCACTTTCCGTTCCGTTCTCCCATTTCCAAAGGGAAATGGTGTGCTGAAGAGTTATTCCTCAACCCGGCTTTATTTCTTTCTCCTGCTGGGATGTATTAGCAAGGTCATCACCTTTGGTTTATTGGCTTCAAACAATCTGTGATTGCAGAGGATTATGACTTCTTAGCTTGCAGAAGCAGGAGATGCAATCAATTCATGAAAGGCACAGGACTTTTTTTTTTCTTTTAAAAAATGTATATTTATTTCTGCTAGGATTTCTGGGGACCAGGACTTAAAAGAGCTTTTTGAAAAGAATTATCTTAGAGTGTCCTGCTTCTTCTCCCCTTTCGAATAAGAACATTGAATCAGGCCAGTGTGAACTTAGCTTTAGCTCTTTGAATTTGAAAGAAATAAGATGACTTGATGGAAGTCTGTCTTCTCCATCCCCACCTCTAAACCACATTAATTGGGAAATTTATACTTTCTGCATTATGCATTATTCCATATGCTTGGAAATAATTGGGGACTTGGATTAGCCATGCCTATAATAAGTCAAGGCATAAATCTTTGGTGTGGCAAGGAGATTTTTGCATCTGAAAAACCCTTAGAACTTGATGAGTATTTATTGTGAAATTTGTTTTCTCACTTGTATTGTCATTTCCCAACTTCCTAGATCACCCGTTCTCGATTTATTATTGCCTTCTCTCCGTTAGGAATCTATCACTTCTGACCTCAGAGGAGTGTCAGAATTTAAACCACCCTCTTCCTTCTACATTGCATGAGACATTTCCTCTTGTTGGGTTGCAGAAAGCAATCCCAGCAACCTGTCTCTTCAAAACTGCAATGAATGTTATATGATGGAGACTATACTTTTACCAGGCGGCAGTGGGTCCCAGCCGATAGTAGCCTTAGCAATCAGAGTTTTGCTGACATCAAGTGATTCTAGTTACTGCTGCATTCTTGATAGAGGTCTGGCCTCTAATTTCCCCTTCTTGGCAGCTCTGCAAAGAGGCTGATGCTCTCGATGCTGGGATGATATATGAATCTATGGTCTCTGCCTATATCTATTTTATATATATATATAATTTTTTTTTTATTTTAATTTGGGTCAGTTTTAGATTATCTACAAAACTGGAAGACTCTTACTCAAAAGGGCCCGGCCTACTTATTCTTTGGCTTGTTTGAAACCAACATAACACAATTGCTCCTCCAATCACCAGGAAGCATTTGGGACTGTGGGAGGGGAGTGACTGAAGTCAGTTACCGTCTGGACTCTGGTCAGCTAAGAATGTTGCCTCCATGACAGTTCTGATTAGTGTAGCTTGGCTAACCAGCATGGCAGCCTGAGGTACATCAGTTTGCCGCCTTTCCTCCTAGGTACTAACTCATCTGTGTTCCTCATCTTTTCCAGATACAGCTCTGCAGGGTATATTCAGACTAAAACTTAGATGGGGCGCCTGGGTGGCACAGCGGTTAAGCGTCTGCCTTCGGCTCAGGGCGTGGTTCTGGCGTTACGGGATCGAGCCCCACATCAGGCTCTTCTGCTATGAGCCTGCTTCTTCCTCTCCCACTCCCCTTGCTTGTGTTCCCTCTCTCGCTGGCTGTCTCTATCTTTGTCGAATAAATAAATAAAAATCTTTAAAAAAAAAAAAACTTAGAGCAATTTCTATTACTCCAAACACCCATTGTAGTTGGGCAAATGTCAAGATACAGGTACCTGTCTAGTTCATAGTGGGAAACAGTAAGCTGATGGATGTGGAGTGTGATAAGCCCTCAAATAGGCCTCGTAGACTAGAGCAGATTTAGATTGTAGATTTTGGTTCCTCTAGCCTCTAGTCCTGGGCCAGCTTTCTTCATTGATTTGACAGTTTCTGTCACCCAATAGTTCCTGTACCCACTGGGAATTATGCTACCCTTCCTGTCTTATGGATTCTTTATCCTCTTGGAGAAGATAGAGTTGAGATGTAGAATTACCCTCATGGATCCTCATTTCCCTCAGAGAATACACATGTGCCAATTTAAGATTAGATTGAATTTTTATTATATTTAACCAAGGGCAGAGATTTATCAAAAACAGGGTGGCCACCAAGAACTGTTAGTGATTTTGTCTGTGAAGGATAGTCTGCTGCCATATCTGAGAAGTCCAGTATTTTGATTTTCCAAGATGCTTTTGGAGTTTAGGCTTACATTATATTCAAGAACAGTCTTTGCACTTGATGGTTCCTTTTAAGTTTTTATTTTCCTCCAGGGCTAATGCCAAAGCTGTCATCATCAAGGCCACATCTGATCTATGGAGTAAATCAGGATTCACTAAATCCCTGAACAATAGCTGTGCTTCCAGCTTCCCAATGTCCATGAAAACCTCATTCTCTACAATTACATTTCATTTTAGTTTGCTGTGAGGAGAAATGTCTTTGAAGCTCCACGTGCATAGTAGGGCTCATTAAAGGTAAATTCCCTCTTTCAATCGTATTTTCATACTTTGTTCTTTTCTTAATGGCTGAAGATGTTGATTTCAAGCCACTGAAAGTTGCACTGGGGCCAATAGAAAACCTGTTCTCAGATCGCTCACCAAATCTGGGCCCCTGTCATGCACTTGAGTGTCTCCTCACTGTATTTCATCTCAGTTTTGTACTCTTTTCTGGGCATAGGATCCTGGGGTTGTGAGTTAGCAGCAGTCCTGTTGTTTCGCCTCAGAAAATCACGCAACTAGTTGTTCAAGATACCCTCAGGACCCAAGTGGACACAGGAAGGGAGCTTGGTGAAGTGCCTCTGTCACAGCTGATGCTTTGGAGCCNTGGGCATAGGATCCTGGGGTTGTGAGTTAGCAGCAGTCCTGTTGTTTCGCCTCAGAAAATCACGCAACTAGTGGTTCAAGATACCCTCAGGACCCAAGTGGACACAGGAAGGGAGCTTGGTGAAGTGCCTGTCACAGCTGATGCTTTGGAGCCAAGTTGAAAGTTAGAAAAGAGAGAGTTGAGATTTTCAGCAGTGAATCTGCACTTAAGAATAGCTTCCTGCATCATGCTGCAAAATCACTTTTGCAGATTTTCAGGAGGTAAGAAAGGATAGTTAACATTCAGATGTGGTCCAGTCAGGTGGTGATAGAGGTGTATATTCAAAAGAACAGGACTTAAAAACAAACAAACCAAAAGAAAAAAAAAACAGAAAAAAAAAAAAACCCAAAACAAAAACAGAGCTTACAGGCTGCCCATTATTAAATTTCATTCTTAAGTTTCAGAGTAGTTTTTAGAATGTTAGAAATTCTAAATGAAAATTGAATAAACATTATCTCCTTAGATTTTCTTCCAACTTCTGCAGATATATCAAAATGTTTAATCTGTTAGATCAATACTTTAGTTAGTCCTGTGAAAAGTAAATAGTATGTCCTGTGTGTGTTTGAAAGTTGGTACAAACACATCCTGTGTTCTCATCTTAGCACTGTCACTAATTGTGTGATCTTAGCCAAATCATTTTATTTCATAGAGTCCCAGGCTCCCCATTTATAAGAAGAAAAGTTCATACTAGACATGATATAGGAAAGACATTAGGGTTCGAAGCCGATGGCCGAGAAAGAAATTCTTGAGTCGTCTTTGGTGCAAAAAAGTGATTTTATTAAAGCACAGGGACAGGACCCGTGGGCAGAAAGAGCTGCACGGGGTCATGAGGAGTGGTCCCGTTATATACTTTCAAGTTGGAAGGAGGTTAGGGATAGCATAAGTCTGTAAGGAATTTGGAAGCAAGGTTGCCAGGACCTTGAAGGGGCTGACCATTGTTGGAAAAATGTCATTTATCACCATCTAATAAAACCTGAGTTGTGAGAACCTTCAGGTGTAAATCAGTGGGTCATATGCTTGGGGGATGATTGCCAACATGTATCTTGGGAGATAGAGATAAAGGAAGTTTCTAAAGGAATTTTTATATGTTAGNGGTGTAAATCAGTGGGTCATATGCTTGGGGGATGATTGCCAACATGTATCTTGGGAGATAGAGATAAAGGAAGTTTCTTATATGTTAAAGTAGACTTACAGGGTCCTGGGGGTTGGACTAAGATTGCCTGTTGCCCTTAGCAAAGTGTCAACATCCAGGCAGCTGAGTCCCTAAAGGAATGTCACTCTGCCTGTTTCAAGGACTTGTCAATGGGCTGTAGGTAGTAAGGAAATTTAATAATTTTTCTTCTGCCTTTGTATCCTACATCAGATGGACAGTGTTTTTCAATATAGCTTTGGAATTCCGTATTTCTGAAAATTGTTGCCCCAAATAGCTGCCTTGCTCAAAGGACATGTCCTTGTATATTTTGGACAGCTAATGAGAAAATATTAGTGCCATTTTTCTAGGATTTTTTTCCTTCAATGTCTCCATCATAGCTCATTGCTAACTGATTAGAGGTAGACAGAGGCCAGCAAACTCTCTAGTTTTGCAGGTAATAACCTGGTTTTATGTCCACTAAATTAAAAAACCCATATCCCAAACTAAAATGATAGAGAACAAAGAATTACCTTGCCTAAATCATCTCATGTCTTTGACCCTTGATTGCCATATCCCATTGGGTATAATAATAATTCCATCAATCAAATTCTATGAGGAGTAAATAAACATTTTTAAGAACATGTCTGATACATTTTAAGTTTTAAAAGGTAAAAACAGCTAAAACTCGGGTCTTCTGATTGTAAAGGAGAAGAGGGAGAGGAACTAGCTATGATTTACTGAAAAGCCTCTGTGAGCCTCAGTTTTGTAAATTTGTGAAATGAGGATTTTAAAAATGCTTTCCTTAGTTAAGATTGCTATAAATATCTGGTAACCAGATATAATGATGGTCCCCATGTTCTTCAAGTTGTAAAGTGCTGTGTGGACGTAGTTATCCTTAGAAGTTGAAGCAGGGAAAACTTGACCTTTGCATTTCCTCCAGCATGGCAGGGGACACCCCAGATGCAGCTAAGTATGATTGTAATTCACTAGATACTTGTCTCCTTGAGAATATGTATTTAGTTTGCAACTTTTTTTTGCCTTATGGCACTGGAGCAGAGAACAATGCCCGTCACACAGTGAATACTCAGTATCTCTTTAATGAATCAGTGAACTAATAAATCACTGATTTTATTTTAGCTTCTATTTTATTGATCATATGCTTGGCAATATGCTAAGTATATTTCATAGTCAGTGGCTTTTAATCCTGGGGAGCTTTTAAAAATATGTGTGTGGTCCCACCCAAAATTAATCGAATCTCTGGGACTGAGCCCGGGACATAGGTAGTTTAAAAGCCACCCAAGTGATTTTAACGTGTGAGAAACACACAGAATCAATGCACCCTTGATCCATTGTTTTCCTGGGGTTTGCATGACTGGGCTGCTTGCTAATGTTGCCAATTACTTACTTCTGGGCATCCAAGTTTCAGTGAGCATGTTCTCCCATCTTGCCATTTGTCATGGCTAAAATATTCTACTTTAACAAGGATGCAAATTTATCATTCACATTAAGACTGTAATCTTTTTTGCATCTAGTCCTGAAACACAGTCGTGCTCTCCATGTAAATCATAAACTTAGATCCTTTTGTAGTGTGAAAGAAAACACGTAAATCAGGATGGAGAAAATTAATGTTGACAAAGATCACTGATATGTTGTAAATTGCAGAGGCCTGGGTCTCAGACTGGTTTCAGAATCGCAACTATTGGTAATTGCCCCATAACATTATGAAAGGAGGAGGCACCACTGGGGGGGTGGTTGGAATTGGAGGCTAATTCCAATGTAAGTGTGTGCTTCTCAGCTGTATTGCTACAGAGCAGCTAAATATTGCCATTGCCACTCAAGGGGGAGTGCCCACCTTGAAGGTACTTCTGATCTGTGGATTGCAGAGCAGACAGTCTCCTCCTGGGTGTGTGATGAGGATGTCCTTAGACCAAAACCTTGTCTGGACTCTTCGAAACTATGTCGCTTTGTTTTTTCTTGGATGGTTAACATTTTCTTGTCTTAAGTTCCTGAGTCCCACAATGTGCCATTTTGTTTAAAAAGCTAACATAAGTCATGCAATAGAGGCCGGCACAGGCATGTGGTGAGGACTAGGGGAAAAGATTGCGATCACTTCAAGGCAGCAACATAGAGCTTTGATTTGTCACCCAGTGACGAAGTAAAATAACAATTCAGGATTCCAGTAATAACACAGGGTGACAGGAGTGCTGTGAGGT
Source organism: Ailuropoda melanoleuca (assembly GCF_002007445.2). Taxonomy (NCBI): domain Eukaryota; kingdom Metazoa; phylum Chordata; class Mammalia; order Carnivora; family Ursidae; genus Ailuropoda; species Ailuropoda melanoleuca. The sequence continues at coordinate 107,549,850 of NC_048223.1, read as the reverse complement.
GCTACAAGGAAGGGCGATTAGATGCCAAATAAATGGTATCAGGGGAGCTATCAGCAGCCACATGTGAAGTCATTTTTACTCAAGGCAGTGATTTCTACTTTGTTTTTAAAAACCTTAGGGTGACTAACATAATAAAAAAACATTAAAAAAAAACCTTAGGGTATCTCCAGGTATTTTGAAAAATGTCACACACTTCTCAAAAATAATAATATACTTGTAGAGTATATTAATATCATAGTATGCTTTTAAGTAAGTATGGGGGTGCACAAAAATTCACATAATGTGACTGGTCCAGAGATGAGGGATCAGATGGTCAGCTGATCTGCTTGACACATCATTTCCCCATGAGAACACCCCCAGACTATGACTGTCAGTGTCTCCAAACCCTGTATTTCTTGAGCCTCCTGTAATGGTGCAAGCCTGTGACTCTTCCTGCTCTTCTGGAAGAATCTACATTTTCTTCCCCAGACTTTTGTCCTATCTCACTGGCACATGCATTCTGGACTTGCAGTACATTTATCTCTTATCACCCTTTTGTTTCTCTCTTTACTCTTACCTTTGATTCCAGAAGTGTTTTTAAAATAATGGATGGCAGTTAATAAACAGAATGGCAGGCAGGAAAAAATGAACAGCAGTGTGCTCATTTTGATAGACTATGCTGTCTGCAGATAATTTACCAGGGCAGAGTGCTGACATACACAGCCCCACAAAAAGGGCTTATCCCTGATCTTAAACCAAAATCATTCTTGAAAGTTTCCATTATTCATAAGGCATGATCCCTGAAAACTGCAGGAGGCTGTCCCATGATGAGGCCTCTGAGCTGGTGGCTCTCCGGTTCAGGAATTAGAAACAAGCAAACATCTGTATTTGTGCACTTGGGGAGATTGCCAACTCTCGGAGAAAGAACTTCATGCTGGAGTCCAGCATGGTGAAACAGAGTTCTTTGCTTTTATTACCGAGCATTCCCCCTTACCCCCTTCCATGGTCTCCCTGATGAGTTCTGAGACCCTGCTCTTGCAGCTGCTTTGAGCTTCATCACAGTGAATATATTTTGTCACTTTTCTGCCTTGCCTCTACTGTAAACCCTTTGATGGTAGGACAACGCGGCTTTGTGTGTCCCTCGCCTTCTAGAGTGCCTGCCACATGAAGTCGACTCATTAAAATTAAATGACCAACTGAATGAATGAATAAAGATCCAAAAGGATATTTCTGAAATTTCTAGGTGGGATCTAAGTGAAACCTCCTCCCAAATATTATTGAGCCTTCAGAGTCTGCCAGGAGACAAAGAGCAGGGTAGGATTTCCAGGTCATCTCAGAATTATGAAAGAAATCAAACAGTCAGTATTAATCTTCCCAGGATCCTACCCCACAACATGTGGCTTTTCCGGAATCTATAATTTGTGGAGATCTTAAGGCCATAGTATCTGCATTCATATACCACACAGCCGGTTTCACCACACTTCAACTCTAGAAAATTCAGATTGCAAAGCTTTATTGAAATCTGCGGAGATTATCTTGTCTTTGAAAGGCACATTCCCTCATGGCTGTCTTTGGTTACTAAGGCTTTGAGCAGATATGAGTTGTGGAGGTCATGGAAAGTATTAGGACACTGGGCTTCCTAAACTTTTGATAGAAATTTCACTTAGGAACCTTACCTGACTAACAGTGTGATTAAAAAACAAAACAAAACAAAACAAAAGGAGAGTCCTTATTCCTCTGAGAACCACCATGTCTTTCCAGATTCTAAGAAAAAAAAAAACAAAACAAAGCAACACGAAACAAGACACACCTGATTTAAGCACTTGGCACATAGGTAGAACCCTCCTGTCTAGGTACCATGCCTGTGAACTGGCCAGTCTCTTTAATACGAAGACAATGATTTACAATGAGATGTGCAAATGTACATATACATGCATAAACCCACACATACCAGCTTCTGCATATTCCCAGTGGCAGACTGAGGCAAGGCTAGCAGAGGGTTCTGCAAATAATTTGTATTCAGATATACAGCAGCCCTGCCACTTATTTTGCAGGGTAAGCTGGTAACTGTTTACTCTAAGCATAATGACTCTGTTAAGAGTGACCTTTCCTGATGATTTTCTAACCAATCAGTCTTAACCCTTTAATTAATTAATTTGCTTAAGCAGAGGGAGCACTTCCACGCCTTCTCTCTTAGCAATCATTCATTTTACACCATACTCGAAATTATTAGTTTGGGAATTTTAATGACCGTACATCATTTATTTTCATCCTTCTGGCTGGAATCTCAACAACTGAGGGTTCTGATTATTCTCGTGTGTGTGTGTGTGTGTGTGTGTGTGTGTGTGTGTGTGTGTGTGGTCATTGTTTATTCTAGAAACCTTGCTGATTGCTCCAAAATCCAGCCAAGAACACCAGCATAAGTGACAAAGTTTGATTTTTCATACATCCAGGATCCTGAAACAATGGAGGGGAAAATAAACCAGAGATTATAAAATAGCCTTTCTTGGGTGATCTGCTCTTCCAGAAGCTGATTAGGGTTCTGATCTGTCTTGCTGTGGCTTCATTATTAGAGTGAGGGAAAGAGGAAGAAAGAAGCAGTGCCTTTTCTATTATAAAAAGGCCATTTTTGTAGGGATGGAAAGTAAACACAGCCCATATCTTTGTGGATCTCAGTTTTCTCTAATGGGCCAATTCACATCTTTTTCTGTTCTAATATCCCAGGTCTTTTTCCTTTCTTTTTTTTATGATTTGAATTTTTCTATTAACTGTTACGAGGAAACCTACATATAATGTATGGTGGAAAGGAGACAGAAAAAGGCTGAGCAATTTTAGAAGATTTTAGAAATCTTTTGTTCTGGAAAAATTCATTCTCTTCTGATCTTTGATATAATCGCAGTCCCCTTCTAAGTCTCTCCTCTAAGGCTAAGCCACCCCTGAACATGAAGCAATTCGTAACCACTAAAGCATATTCATGGAGACAAAGCAGAACAGAAGGAACCATTGATATCTCACCTGTGAGAGCCTGTGCCTTTCCTGTGGATGTTTCAATGCTTCTCATCATCAGTATACTTTAGTTGTAGTCTTTAATTGGATGCAACTGCAAGTAAAAGAAAATGTTCTTTTTTTTCCTATAAAAATTACACATATACACAATCACAATAATGAAAAATATTTGAAGAAACAGAGCAAGTTTATTTGCTAAGACAAATGGCAGAAGTGAGAAAAAGTAGACATGGGGATAGGGGTGGGTGGGTGGAAGCTATCAGCAGCCTTCCTTTCTCCTCTTTGCCTCCTGCCAGAAGGATGGAATACTTATGCCCATGGTCACTTGAAATGCCAGATCCCATGCTCAGATGGGGCCCCGCTTCTTTGGGCCCAAGGCCCAGCCAGGACAGGACCCCACCCTCCCCTGTGCTATCTACCTGCCTAGCTCAGAAGAACCCTGGCTACAACCTTGTACCATATAATATTTTTATTTTATGTTCTATTCATGGAATAACATAGATAAACCCATGTCATGACTGCCATAAGCATTAGTCATTGTCTCTTCGGTGTATGTATATATATCTTTGTGGGAAGAATGGTTGTAGTTTAAGACCCCTGATCTGATATCAATTTAATACCAGTACCATTCTTTAATAATTCTTCGACTTCAGAGATAACTTTTCCATGTGTGCCTGCTTATATTTCTGAGTGAGATTTCACAGTGTACTTTTGTATACTAGCTTCTTTAGTATTCTTCTTAGTTTTAACCATGTGGGCTTGTAAATTTCTGACCTACAGAATTTGAACTTTTGAAATTTTGAACTACAAACGGTTTGATCTTATGAGAATAGGAAGTGCTCAATAAAACGTGACTTTATCATTCATTGAGCACTTCCCATGTATCGTCTGCAGTAAGTTCCAAAATAGTCCACTCAGGATTGTTTTTTAATTGCCACTTTTCAGATGAAATAATTGAGGCTCAGAAAGGTAAAGTGTCTGGTCGGTATTAAATGTCAGACAAGGAGGCAAGCCAGTATTAAAATTCAGTTCTCTTTGACTTTCCAGTTTTTTATTCAAGGCATACATGTTATTTAAAAAATACGTATTCTTAATGGCAACATAATAGCTCATTAGACGGATGTACTTGAGTAGTTTTACATTTAAAATAGTAAATCCCCCTATTAAGATTTATGTTGTTGCTATTTTTTTCATTATTATGAAGAATGCTGTGATGAATGTAACTTTTAATATACATATAACCATACGCTATAGCTGGGATTGAATATATTTTCTGTCTCTATATCTAATCCTCTGTCCTCCATAGATGGATAATATCCAGTACGAGCCTTGAGATACCAACAGGGAAGTCATCTTTTTTTTTAAGTCATTTTTAAGTGTTTTGTTTCAGAGTATCTTTAACAGCAGAGCCCTGGTAATGTGTTTATAGAAAACATTAGGTTTGTGCACAAATTTCCAGGGATACACCTATTTTAGAGAGCCTGATAAACCTGTAATTGAATTTCCTGTCCATCATCAAGAAAATCTTAACAAAATCATTGGCTTTCCTACTCCATAGAACACACTGTCCCTTGGGCTCTAGTATTACCCCCAAAGATATAGGGCAATTGTTTTGTATTGTGCTGTTTTGCTGGGAAGGAACAATTTCATCATAAAAATACAGAAGTAGACTTAAAGCAATTTTATGCGAAATGCTACATGAACAAATTTCAGGTTATCTGGACATAAAAGGAAACACTAATTGGGCTCAAACATTCTTCTTCTCTCAAGCAATTTTCAAGTGGCAGGAACAGTGAAGGGGGAAATTGCTAGTCAGGGTTGGAAAGACCCTGGCTCTTGTCCTGGGATCTCAACCAGTTACATATCAGTAAGCAAGCTTGAGGCCAACAAGAGGGGCTGCTTATTAGTATCTGTATTTCAAGTCAATTTCATGCTAAGCAGGGAGCCAGTGTAATTTGGGTGTTCAGTTTGTGCTGCAGGGACAGCCGAGTTAAGTGTGGTGGTGGTCCCATCCAGGAGTCCAAAAGCAGAGAATGAATGCTATCCTTGGTGGAAAATGAATCATGCAGCGTGTGTAGCATGAGTAGTGGCCAGCAACAGGCCCTGGGGGAAATCTGAGCCTGCTCTGGCTGCAGAGGAAGACAGGATTGGGAAAGGGACCTTTGTGGTATACAACAGAAAACCATATAGAAGACAATCATTTATCCAGAGTTATAAGGCTTTGCCTGCTCCAAATTAGTCATTCTGCCAGAGTTTTGATATTTTAATTTGCAAGGACTCAGTGATTGCAAAATGATATTTTTAGTGTATATGATATGATGCATACTATAGGATTGAAGAGTAAAAGCATAATTTTAAAATAATTTTTGAAGCCGATGTGTTTTAGAAAGTATGTGTGTATTTTTTTAGTATAAATATATCTCATGAGTGAACAAAATAATTGTCATTTTGCATAGATCAGAGCATCTGAAGTTTGTTGAAAGCAGAACAAAGATTGCAAAAAGCCTAGATAGGTACGAAAGTTACGCAAGGAATACATTTTGGTGGTCTGTTTTTGCAGAAAAAGTGAATTCACTTTATAGTCATGTTACCCTAAAATGAAAACAAAACGAAATATAGTTAAATGTAAAAAACAAAACAAAACAAAACAAAACAAAAACGAGTAGAGGATTCCTATATTCCTATTCACTCCAGAGGATATCCAGCAGCAGCATGAACATCTGCAGAAATAGAGAGCATGGTGGGCAACTGTTTGAACAGAGTCCTTCCATGCCACTCATCCTCTTGTTCTTACACTTTCTTTTCAAATTTCTCTTTTGTCTTTTGCATACCTTTTGGAATAGCTCTTACATAGATGTGTATGGTGTACATGTTATATCTATCTATATCTATCTATCTAGTGAAATTTCTGAGATTTTCGTAAGATTAACAAATGATTTTATTTTGCCTTATTCTATTTTTCACCATATTGGATGGTGTTATCATATCCAATAGGCTAAAAGATCCTTTTAATCATTGAGCAATGTATCACATACCTCTGTCATCATGCATTTCTCACTGGAACAAATGATTTTTGATGAAAAACCAGATGAATTGTTTTAGAAGCCTTTTTCAAAAGAATGAGGAGGTAAGCCACAGATTGAAAGAAAATGTTTGCAAAAGACATATCTGATAGAGGTGTGTTATCCAAAATTTCTAAAGGGTGCTTAAAACTCAACAATACAAAAAGAACCTACTTTTAAAATAGGCAAAAGATATGAAACGGACAACTCACCAAAGAATATATGCAGATTGAAACCATACGAAAAGATGCTCAACATCATCTATTATGAAGGAATTGCAAATTAAAACAACATCACTCCACTGCACACTTTATAGAATGGCTAAAATCCAAAACCCTGGCAAAACTAAATGCTAGGGAGGATTTGGAGTAACAGGAATTCTCATTCATTGCTGTTGGAAATGCAAAATGGCATAGCCACTTTGGAAGGCAGTCTGGCAGGTTTATAAAAAACTAAACATAATCTTACCATATGATCCAGCAGTCTTATTCCTTGGTATTTACCCAAATTGAGAAATGCATTCACACAAAAAACCTGCACATGGATGTTTATAGCGACTTCATTCATAATTGCCAAGGCTTGGATTCAACCAACATTTCCTTTAGTGGGTAAGTGGATAAATAAACTGTGGTATATTCAGACAATGGATTATTATTCACCACTGAAAAAACATGAGCTAGCAAGACATGAAAAGGCATGGAGAAGCAAACCTTAAATACATATTTCAAAGTGAAAGCACCCAATTGGAAAGGCTACATGATTTCAATTATATGCCATTCTGGAAAGAGTAAAACTCTTGAGTCTATAAAAGGATTAGTGATTATCAGGATTTGGGGAGGAGAGGAGGGATGAATAGATGAAACAGAGGGGATATTTAGAGCAGTGAAACTATTCTGTGAGATAGTACAATGGTGGGTACTTGCCATTATATACATTTGCCAAAACCTGTAGAATATATAACACCAGGAGTTGAACCTTAATGTAAACTATGGACTTTGAGTCATGAAAGGTGTCAATATACATTTATCCATTACAGCAAATTTACCACTTGGGTGCAGGTGTTGATAGCAGGGAAGACTACATGTTGGATGCTAGGATATAGGAAGCCTTGTACTTTCCACTTAATTTTGCTATGAATCTAAAGTTGCTTTAAATGAAATAAAGCCTATTAAAAAAGAACTTTAAAACGTCTTTGATGAATTCTATTACTTTATGGTTTCAGAGCTTTGACTTTCTGATCAACGGTGTTGTTTATTTGTGGTGTTTGTTTACTCTTATAAGTCCTTCAAAGGGGAATTGGGGACCTGCCCAGGTGACAGAACCTACTGGAGTCTTCGTGTTGAGTTGAAGCTAAGTAGTTTCATCCCCCATGTCCCTTGTGAGGCAGTCCTATAATGCCTTATTCTATTGAGGCTCTGCAGTAGTGCTCAGTAGAGGTTGCATTTTGAGCATATGACACACGGAAAGGAAATGAAAACTTTGTCCTTGGCACAAAATTAAAGTGCCCAAAGTAACTTATCCCTTTCATTCTTTCTTAAGCCCTAATGTTCACCACCTGAGGAGACCTGTCTACTCACTACGACTGTCCATTTACAAGTGGCATTTTCAAATTCTTGACCTTATTATATATTTCTTAGTGTTTTCTACTTCTGGGACTTCAAAAGTTCAGCAGATCAGAGGGGATTTCTCAACTCGGTATAAGATAGAGCACACAGGAAAGCAATTTCCTAGATTTCCCTTGTGGGAGTAAGGTGCTTGGATTGTATGAGGTAGGGCCCTCGAGAGAGCTTTTCTGGAAACCCAGGCAACACGGAAAGAAATAAGCATTGTTCAGATTGAATTTGTAATGGATAGAGAAGGGATGTCAGCTTGCTAACTTGGTTTTGTGTTCCTGGGCACTAGACCCTTAATGTTAATACTTAGGGTGGGTTTATAGTTGCCTCTGAGTCTGCATAGTTTCTGTTGAGGGGCCAGTGTGATAGAGGTCACAGTTCCAAGGTTAAGTGTGAGGTGGATACTCCCCTCCCTTCTCAACCTCTTCCCCCCAAACCGTGTACTGACTTATAAGGCAAATGGTAATTGTAACCTGTTTCTGGACATTCACACCCTTCAGTCAAATAGAGGAGTGGGATAGAGAATATGCAAATAGGCAAGGAGGGTGAGAGAATTTTGTACGGTGGGTACCCTTACAAAGAGATCCAGAGAGATGTATGCTCTGAACCCTACCTTTTCAATTTTGTGAGGTTGGGGCCTGTCACATCTGTTGAGCTCAGTAAGGATCAGCAAGCAGAGGCATTCAATAGGACTCGCATGTGAGTAGGTGAAGAGGATTTCTCGAAAAATGAGTTGTCAAAGCACTTTGTTATTTCTTGTCACCATCACATGGTGAAGGATTGGGCTTCAAGAAGGCTTTCTCTGTGTCTCCCCAAATTTTGGGATACAAAGACTGGCACCTGACTCTTGACTGAAACAAAATGGTTTGTGGATTGGGGTGTGACTCCTGCCTGGGAAGTCTAAAGCAAGGGGCAGGAACGGATCACCTGGGTCAGAGAGGAAGCTGCTGCTTTGGTGCACTGCATCTGGGGAAGTGGGAGCATTTAGCAAGGACTATGAAGAAGAGAGGGTCTCTGGCCTCCTCTTGGGTCTCTTTCAGCAGGCCTGTCTGAAGGGGCAAGGAGACTGCTTCTGAAGGGGGAAGTGGAAATGGGCAGAGTTGGGCTTCCAGGTGACCACCAGCTGAGGAGAGGGTCTCCAGTCATAGTCATTACGTAGTCTGGAGATTCAACCATCCAGGCCCTGGGAAGGGAGGAGGAGGGAGGGAGCAGCAGGGGGCTCTGAAGACCTCACCAAGGAAAGAGTCACTTTTACCATCTGCTTTGCCCAGAGTGCTGGAAGCCACCCAGCAGTAAGAATGCCCCTTACTTCTTCCCCGCCTCCTCTCCTGCCCTTCTGGAACAAGGCAACAGGTAGAGAGTTCAGCAACCTGGGTTAGACTGCTCAGAGAGCAGAAGGCCTCCCTCCCACAATGCAGGTGTCAACCTGAAAGGGGTGGGGGAGTTCAAGGTGGAAAGTATGGGGACTGGGAGGCAGGAAGGTAGGGAGAGGGGAAAGAGAAGAGGGAGGAATTAATACAATCAAATACAGCTTTTTGATTAACTTCACCTGGAGCTTTTATTTATTGAATTAAGACAGCATGTGGGATTTAAAGTGACTTTGGGGTTCTTACAGTAAAGGAAACAGAAAGCCTAGGGGTCTGCCAGGGGTTTCATCCGGGGAAGATTGCCCAAATAACAAAATTTAAAGGAAGGAAGAAACAAAACCACGTTTTAAGACACTAGTCATGTTTGTTTAACACTGTGGTTACATGTATAGGTGTGAATGTGGATGTCTGCCCTAGTCCCAGTGGGTGGCTGGGTCCCTTTACTTCATGCATAGTGACTGCCTTTCTCTTTGCATTAGCCCTTGTTCTCTGGCGTGCAGTGGTGGGAGTGTACAATTCCATTTCTGGGAAGCAATATTGTATCCGTTGAAGAGAAGGGAGGAATTTACCACCTAGTCCCTAAACCTAGCTAATATAAACAACCTATGGGAGGAAGCATACAACTCTTTTAAATGTATTTATACATGAGACTTAGTAATATACTAACCCAGTCAGTATATTGTGAACCTGGAGCCGTATTTAGCATGATTATATAATTTAGCTTTCAAACTGCAACCCTTTTGAGAGGAGACACTATGAATAATCATGTCTAGACAATCGGAACAAATTGGGATTGTCCTGCGTAAGGCAGTACATATGTGGTCACTGTACCCATCTTCTGCTGCTCTTGATCTCTAGAAGAAAGAGATTCTTTTTTCTTTTTTTTTCTTTTTGCCAGAAGTGAGAGCTAAACTCTTACCCTGCTTTTGTGCAGCTTTATGACATTTACTATGTAACACCATTAAGCATTCCCTGAACCAAGTAGCTCAGGGAATTTACTATTTATTCACTTCATGCTGGATGGTGTTATGGGTCACACACACACCTATCAGAATCTAGCCAAGGCGCTTAAACCAAGATATCAAATTATGAAGCAATGCATATCTCTCCAGGAATCTGTACATGCTCCTGGTTAGGGGTCCCCACAGGTATTCTTTTACCAGGCAGACCACGTTCAAGATAATAAGGAAAAACAAATGACCACAACTGTCAGGATAGTAGTTGAGGAATCAGTAAAATTAGATGTGGTCCTTGTAAAAGTCAGTGGGATCAGGTTGGAAAGTACTTTNTAAGAGTCAGTGGGATCAGGTTGGAAAGTACGTAAGATTTAAAATCAGAAGCCCTGGATAGAAGTACCTCACACTGGTACTTACTGCATGAGATTTAGCAAATATTTAACCTCTCCTTGTGGAAGGAGCATTGCTCTCTTTCCACCCACTCTTTATAAAGAGGTGTTTAAGTGGTCAGTATTACAGAGGACATTAAAATATGTGCTATATTATACCATTTCCAAGGTAGTCACTATGAAAACTTGTTAGTTGTTTTCATTTGCCACTGAAATTAAGTATAAAACTTTTCAGCCTCGCCTCTTCCTCTCTCCACATCTGAGTCCAGATGTTGAAACTTCTGGTAAGGAGTAATTACTTGTTTTTTACTCCTGGTCATAGATTTTTAAACCACTGAATACCCTATTCATTTCTCTCTGTCCCTGTCCCTCTGTCTGTCTCTCTCGGTCTCCCTCTCTCTCTGTGTCTCTCTCTTTCAGCTGTTTGATGAGATAATATACATGAGAATGCACAGCAAATGGCAAAGTTCAACCAGATCTTCATCATTAAGAAGCCACTTAGCTCAGGTGCTCTTGTGTCTGGCAGGAGGCACTGAAATTTATCAGGTGCAGATTTACCTCTCAGGAGGATGTAGTGAACAGGAAGATAAAAAATACAAAAGGTAGTTACAATGATGAAAACTTAATTGGTGAGTTCAGGGAATAGTAAGCAAGATATAAATTCACCAAGTGTTCCAAAGATGTTCAAAACGAGCTGTATCTATTGAGAAAACAATTACTAAGGAAGAAGTTAGCATAGGCCTCCAGCCAATTTGGCTGCAGTCTCTAGCCCTTGAAGTGAGCACCACTCATAGGTGCTGTCAGGTATTTTTAGACATTTGTTGTGTTCCTTGGCTAGAGTGGAACAGTTCCTCCCAGACTTTGAGGGACTCTTTAGAACCTAGAGATTGCCAGGCTGCTTTGCAATGCATTAATCAAACTTGATTGAATTGAACACTTAACCCAGTGGTTCCCACTGGGATATTGAGGGGTAAATTTTTCCCACACATGATATTTGGCAATGTCTGGAAACATTTTTGGTTGTTATGGCTGAGGGTGGACATTGCTACTAGCATCTAGCAGTTGGAGGCTGGGAAAGCTGATACATATCCTGCAGGACCTGAGACAGCTCCTCATGACAAAGAATTACTGGGCCCATGATACCAACAGTATGAGAGTTGACAGACACTGGCCTAACCTTCCTGTGAATTTAGCACCATGGGAGATACAAAATGAGGAGGAAATCGGATCCCTGTCCTCAAGAGATTTAGAGAACTAATGCAGCGACAAGAACAATATGTCCATTAGTTGAAATACTGCTACATCCAGAAATATTTACTGAGCACTTACTATCTGCCAGGGAATCTGCAAGGTTTTAGCATTACTAGTAGTCATGGTAGTACCTATACTGAAGAAGCATAGAATATACTGAGGAGGACACATGTTATAAAGGAAAACATACAGATTATTCACTGCATCATGAGATAAGTCATAACTGGAAAGGAAATCAGTGTTTTCCTTAGAATAACGAGATTAGGTTGGGTGATCAGGGGAAACTTCCCTGGGAACATGGTATTTCAGCTGAGAAAGAGTTGGCCAGGGGAGAAGTGAAGGTGGGGGTAGGGAGGCAAGCAGCAGTAGCAACGTGGCCCAAGCCCCAAGACAGGAAAAAGCTTGTGGTTGTGAGTAATGCGGGCGGTTTGTGTGTGCTAGAACATATAGATGGGGTACAGTCCAGCCAATTAACCCAGTAAGAATTCAGGGAAGAGAGAAATAAATACAGCTAAGAGTCACCAGAGAAGAGCTAGAGGAGAAAATAGGAAGTTGGTGGTGGGTGGGTGTGTGTGTGTGTGGGAGGGAAGATCCACCGGCAATGATTTGGAGAAGGAAATAAGCATGTCTGGTTTATAAAGGGCAGCAAAAGAATCTGGCCTTCCCAGGTTGAAGCAGGATAAGAGAGATAGGAACTTTGACTTTCATCAGAGTGCTTTTTAAATGGGGCCCTTTCTTTGGTGACATTGTATATGAGTGACAGAAAAAAAATGAAAATTTGGGGAAAGTAGACCCTTGTTTGTAAAGGGATTGGTACAGGAAACTTTATGTGGAAGAACTCTCTAGCAGTGAAAAATCACACAGAAGCAGCAGATGGAATTCACTGATGGTGGGATGGAAAAAAAATAAAACGTATTGCTATGAGCAGCTACCCACGTCATTCACTCAATAAATGTGTTTGAGTGCCTTTGACGCACTAGACCCTAGACCATTTGGTGAGCAAAATCAGAAATGGTTTTCAGCTCTCAGGAAATTTACAACTTAGTGGGAGAGACTCCACTAAAATAATAAAAATAATAAGGTATTCACAAAGTAAGTACTGAAACGAATGGATATTTGTCCCCCTAAAAACCTGTAATTATAGGATTCTAGCTAGAGAGCAATGACAGGGAAGACTCTTCTGAAAAAGTAGTGATTGAGAGGCACATAAAGGTTGGCCAGGTGAAGTGGGAAAGGAAGAGAGGTACTGGCCTGTGGAGGGAAGAGTCATGGCCCGAAAGAAGAACTGAAGGAACTCCAGTGTGACTAGAATGGAAGGGCTATGGGACTTAGAGTGTGGAATGAGACCCTTTGGTAGGGAAGGTGCAGGGAAGATGGGGTGGATTCAAGTGGGGATGGGGAGCAATGGGCAACTATGCCTTTTGGAAGATCCAGGAGAAAGTGCTGCCAACTCATGTAGGAAAATATTGCGGAAAACTGGGAAAGGAATAATGCATCCATTAAGGTCTTAATGATGGGAACATGAGTTGGTTTGTTCATATTCAAGAAGTGTTTGGCAGGGGTTGGAGGCTAAAATATAGGATTTGGGGATAAACCAGTTGGAGGAGATTGGAGTGTCAAGAATGAAAGCTAGGTGCCTGAAGTGCCTGACAGTGAAGACCATGGTACCAGTCACTTGAGGGAGGGAAGCGCTGCAACCAGACCCATTTTGGGGAAGAAGATCACAGGTTCAGTTTTAGAAAAGTTGCTTTGGAGGTGTGTTTGAGGTATCCAAGAGGAGTTTTCCCATGCAGGTCCGGAACTCAGAGAAAAGATTGGGGCTACAGATAAACAACCACCCTGTTCCTGCTTAATTTTAAAAACTGACCCTTTTTCCCCTGCACAGGCTGGTACTTGCCCCATCACAGTTCTATCTCTTTTATTTATTTTTTAGGGGAGGGGGAGGGCAGGGTAGAGGGAGAGGGAGAATGCACACCCAATGCAGAGCCAGGCGCAGGGCTCGATCTCACAACCCTGAGATCATGACCTAAGCTGAAATCAAGAGCTGGACACCTAACCAGCTGAGCCACTGAGGCGCCCAGCACTGCTATTCTGCGGCGAATCAAGGAGCCAAAGAGAGTTTAAATCCAAGCTCAATTGTTGAACACTTGCTTCAGGGAGAAAGAAAGCGAAGGCTTAGAAATCAGATGTGGCAGTGTGAAGGGCGAGCACATCCACTGCACATAATTTGGAGAGAATTGAGGTCTCACATTAGCCATTCATATAAGCCCTGAAGAAGCTGATTAATGCTGTGCTGGCTAATGAGCTAATTGGATGATGGGACTGTATTTTGGAAAGGGATCTTCAAAGTGATCTAGGCCAATCCATGTCTTTTGCCATTGAAAAAATTTAGGTCCAGGGGGATAAATGGCTTACCTAAGTCCATCCTGCATATTACCAACAGGATGGCTGCTATGTATCCCGATTTATTTCATTGTCCTACTTGGCTCTTACCCGGAGTTCTGATTGTGAAAGGAGTAACGCTGAGTATTATTTCACTGCCTTGCACTTTAGAGTGTAAATGTTGATCAAATATCTCTAGGCCCCTTTAGCTAAAGAGAAAGTGTTTTGCTTTTTGCTGGCACATACTTATGAATCCCCCCCACTGAAATCCAGAATAGCTTAGATAACGATATGAACCTTGGCTACGCATTTGGCAGTCCATTATAGCAGCCAGCAGTTTTAGTTTATTTCCATCCCAAGGGGAGAAAGGGATGGCTGCTATGTATCCCGATTTATTTCATTGTCCTACTTGGCTCTTACCCGGAGTTCTGATTGTGAAAGGAGTAACGCTGAGTATTATTTCACTGCCTTGCACTTTAGAGTGTAAATGTTGATCAAATATCTCTAGGCCCCTTTAGCTAAAGAGAAAGTGTTTTGCTTTTTGCTGGCACATACTTATGAATCCCCCCCACTGAAATCCAGAATAGCTTAGATAACGATATGAACCTTGGCTACGCATTTGGCAGTCCATTATAGCAGCCAGCAGTTTTAGTTTATTGCCATCCCAAGGGGAGAAAGGGGGAAAAACAGTATAAGAAACAAGCTAATAAATTTGTTTTTAAAACCCAACGTCCTCCTCCCTCCCCCCAGCAAATGTTGTAAATTCTGGGCATTTATGGTTTGCTTGAGGAAGCAAGCTCAATGTCAAAAGTTTTTTAATAGCCTTTAATTTACTTTTTAAGTGCTTATTAGGATGATTGATGACAGTGTTTTGAAGCCAATCACAGACTTGGGAGAGATGGTTGTTCATTGCTGTCTTCCCCCTTGACTGGTGCGTGTGTTGGTTTGCTCCATTCCATTCTGGGAGGGACTCACAAGCAGAACAGAGCCTCCATCTGCATTTCCTTCTCTCTGTGAGGGGCAGGTGGTTCTTCTTTTTCCCTTTTGTCACCTAAAGGGATGTGATTTGGGCACAAGGACATTCCTTAGGCTTCCCTCCCTCAAATGCCCGGTTCCAGAAGCCATCCACTGAGTAGGAACGGAGGGGCCTGCTCTCAGGGCTTCCCTCTGCCTTCAAGATTTCTGGGAAAAATGATCTGTCTATGTGAAGTCATGAATTCAGACAAGAACCGGTGTTCATCTCACATGCCTCAAAGTCCTACTGAAAAGTAAACCAGGAGGTTAAAGCAGTGATTGGCTTGTGTTTTCATTTGCTCAGGCCATAAAAACCACCTCACCATGCACAGCCCCAGCCCTGTGAGCTGTGGNCCCAGCCGTGTGTGTGAGCTGTGGCACCCCTCTCCTTAATAGACAGAATCAAGTTGCCTTTCATCCTGTGCTCATTCTCTGAATCCCCAATGGCCAGAGTAACTGAGAAGGCAGTGGAAGTGGGCTTTTCAGATGTAAATACCATTGCCTCTGCATGAAAATCCATGAAGTCAGTTCCTGGGTCTTTACTTAGGAGACATTTAGATGAAGAATCAGTGTATTTCAGTTCCAGCAGCCTTTTTCTTCCCTCTAAATCCAGCCACAGTGTTCATCAATTTGTTTAATAATGCCTGGGGAGCCTCTGGTTCTGGCATAGCATAATGGACATTCTGAGTGCTCACTGCTTTAAATACTTTCTAAATTTGTGTTCCCTTCTGTGCAAAAGGCAAATTGACAGGAAAGAGATTTTTGTTTTTCTCTTTCTAAAGAGAACTGACATAGAGAAGTGTGTTTTGGTAATGACACCTGGCCTAAGAAAAAGGCACTTTGGCAATGTAGACCCTGCATTTTTTTTAAATTCTTTTTCACTGCCTCGTGGCTTTGCCATCATAGCAGAGGCTCATAATCTGATTGACTGCCTCTCAGAATCCCATATGAAGCTTGAAAAACTTCAGCAGTGCAGGTCGCACATCTGGATGCCTGGAGTAGAATCTGGGTGCCTAGACTTTAAAGCTCAAAGAGTTCAGTTCTGCTTGTGCAACCAGAATGGAGAACCCCAAAAGGATTATGCTGTCCAGAAGGGATTACACAGCTCTCTCATGTAATCACATAGAGAGCAGTGTGGTTCTAAACCTTTGTGGACTTTGATGCTCTGGGGAGCCTGCTGAAATGCAAATTCTCTGGCCCCCAGAGACTCTGATTCCTGTAGGCTAGGGGTAAGTACCAGGCATCTACAATTTAACGAGATCTTCTTGTGCAAGAAATAAAAGGATCATCTCAGGAGAAAAAGTGGTGCAGGCAGATTGGCAGGTGTCTTTACTCTCAAGTTTTGCTTGTTTTGTTTTATTTTTCTTTGGTTTTTCTTACTTCTAGGATTTGGCCACTTTAAGCACATTAATTGGATTTCATTCCTACTTCTCTCCATGCTCAGTAGGTGCAGGCTTACTGTCTGGCCATGGTTAACCTAAAGCAGTAGTTCCCAAGCAGTCTTCATATTTGAGGAACTTTTAATATAAATGGATCCCCAAATCCCTATAACCACCAAGAGATCCTAATTAAATTGGTTTGGGATGGTGCTCAGACCAGTATTTTAAAAATAATTGTCCCATGTGATTTCTAATATACAACCAAGATCGAGAACCACTTCCTAGAAAAATGTACAAAGCCCAGGAGTTCTTGGATTGGCCGAGACATGCAAAGAGCTTTACTGTGTGGGGTGCCTGGGTGGCTCAGTCATTGAGCGTCTGCCTTCGGCTCAGAGCGTGATCCTGGCGTTCTGGGATCGAGCCCCGCATCAGGGTCCTCCGCTGGGAGCCTGCTTCTTCCTCTCCCACTCCCCCTACTTGGTTCCCTCTCTCGCTGGCTGTCTCTCTCTCTCTGTCAAATAAATAAATAAAATTAAAAAAAAAAAAAGAGCTTTACTGTGACCACAGATACTGACAGTACTGATGGGGTCAGGTCTTCCGTCCCTGGGGGACTTCACTACCTGATCCTGAGGGCATGATCCTGACTCCCTGATACCGATGTCGTGAAGCTAATCTGTAAAGAGAATAGGGCCAACACAATGTGTGACTTAAAAAAGAAAATGTCAAAGGGCACCTGGGTGGCTCAGTCAGTTGAGTATCCGGCTCTTGATTTTTGTTTGGGTTATGATCTCAGGGTCTTGGGATCAATCAGACCCTGCTTCTGGCTCCGTGCTCAACGGGGAGTCTGCTCAGGGATCTCTCTGTCTCTCCTTCTGATCCTCACCCCCCTCTTGTTCTCTTTATCTCTCTATCTCTCTCAAATAAATAATAATCTTAAGAAAAAAGTCAAGAGAAGGAAAAAAAAAAAGGACATATGTAGGTTTTGTTCTTATTACTGGACTCCAAGGGTGATGTTGATAATCTGCTATTGCAGTAGGGAATCCCAATGTGCCCCTGGCTGGGGGTACATTCGTTCATGGAATTCTGAGTGACACATCAAGCAGGGAACTTACGGATGAAAGAAACTCTCTTTTCTTTGAAAAGCCACCTTTTTGGTTGTTGAAACTAACCTACAGATATCATAGTAACAGCAAATAGTTCTTGGCCATCAACTGAAAATCAACACCATGTACTTGTCCAGTGCTTTACAGTTTACAAAAACCCTTTCACACACATTTTCTCCTTGACCTTTAGAAGAGATCTGGGAACTGGACCAATTGAAGCGAGTGGGGTTCAGAGAATTTAAATGATTTATCCAAGGGCACAGGATGAGAATATACCAGAAAATATTGGGGTGCAGGAAGCAAATCTTGTGATTCTGCTTCCAAATTCAGACAGTTATAATAGTTGGGACATGGATAGACATATTTAGAATGTTAGTTATTGTTACTTATTTTATGAACATGAATCAGTGATTCATAGCACATCAGACCTATGATGTCACGGTTGTTAGCTTAGATCAGGCCTAAGAAAAATAGTTGTTGATTTAAAGAAGAAGAAAGAAAAGTGGGATGAATAATAGCACATGCGGTCCAGCGATTAGGTGGAACTCTGGTGGTGGTACAAGATGACCTTGGGTGGGAAATGCTTCTCAGTCATGCCATCAGGGTGTATGTATGTGTGTGTGTGTTCAGTAGATAATAATCATTGGATAAATTAAATAGAGAAAAACTGTGCAGTCTGAAAACAACTTCCTATAGCTTCCTTTGCTTTCTATGGGAGATAGGTGTAGTAACTGATGCCGTTGGTGATAGTATATCTGTACACTATTTGCTCCCTACAGGAGAAGGGGTCAGGATGCAAACTCATGCACGATACTCTGTTGAGGGTGAACGCCAAAGAGGCTTTATTCTGTGCCGGGCACCTGACGAGCACCTTTCCTGTGTCATCTCCTGTACACCTCATACAACCCCATGGTTTGATATCATGTCTATGTATCTATATATGTAGATATATATCCTTATATCATATCTCCTTAGCCACAGTTTATATGTAGAAAGACTATGGCATGAGTTGTACAGTAGCCTCCCCTGGTTTCACACTGTAGAAAACCCGGCTCCTGGCATCCAGAGCCCAGTCCTCAACTCCTTTCCTGCATCTCAACTAGTTGCAGGCTGCATATGAAAGGGGACCAGGGTCAAATCTAAGTTTGCAGGCAGAGGCCAAAGAGAGCAGAATTGTTCTACATTATGTATTTAGCGAAGCTGTTTTACTTTGTTACAGCAGGATGGTGTAGCTAAAACAAACAAACAAACAAACAAACAAAAAAACACAAAAAACATCCAANGGAAGCAAATCTTGTGATTCTGCTTCCAAATTCAGACAGTTATAATAGTTGGGACATGGATAGACATATTTAGAATGTTAGTTATTGTTACTTATTTTATGAACATGAATCAGTGATTCATAACGCATCAGACCTATGATGTCACGGTTGTTAGCTTAGATCAGGCCTAAGAAAAATAGTTGTTGATTTAAAGAAGAAGAAAGAAAAGTGGGATGAATAATAGCACATGCGGTCCAGCGATTAGGTGGAACTCTGGTGGTGGTACAAGATGACCTTGGGTGGGAAATGCTTCTCAGTCATGCCATCAGGGTGTATGTATGTGTGTGTGTGTTCAGTAGATAATAATCATTGGATAAATTAAATAGAGAAAAACTGTGCAGTCTGAAAACAACTTCCTATAGCTTCCTTTGCTTTCTATGGGAGATAGGTGTAGTAACTGATGCCGTTGGTGATAGTATATCTGTACACTATTTGCTCCCTACAGGAGAAGGGGTCAGGATGCAAACTCATGCATGATACTCTGTTGAGGGTGAATGCCAAAGAGGCTTTATTCTGTGCCGGGCACCTGACGAGCACCTTTCCTGTGTCATCTCCTGTACACCTCATACAACCCCATGGTTTGATATCATGTCTATGTATCTATATATGTAGATATATATCCTTATATCATATCTCCTTAGCCACAGTTTATATGTAGAAAGACTATGGCATGAGTTGTACAGTAGCCTCCCCTGGTTTTACACTGTAGAAAACCCGGCTCCTGGCATCCAGAGCCCAGTCCTCAACTCCTTTCCTGCATCTCAACTAGTTGCAGGCTGCATATGAAAGGGGACCAGGGTCAAATCTAAGTTTGCAGGCAGAGGCCAAAGAGAGCAGAATTGTTCTACATTATGTATTTAGCGAAGCTGTTTTACTTTGTTACAGCAGGATGGTGTAGCTAAAACAAACAAACAAACAAACAAACAAAAAAACACAAAAAACATCCAATAAGTAGGTATGAATGAAAATTACTAAAGAACTTTCAAAGTCGTTTTCCCTGTCATGGTATACAGCATGGTTTTACCCCCCATCATGCTAAGCCTGGAAACTTCCCTCCCTGCAAATCGGCACCATATTGTAGCAATACCTGCACATGTATTGTGTGGATATGTATTGTTTGGTCTATGTGTGTGTGTGTGTGCATTTCACAGATGAGAGGCAAAGGAATGGTAACTAGGTGTAATAGGTAAGAGTGATGGAGAAACCAATTTGCAGTTGGAAGTAATTTTGAAAATGAAATATTTTGGGAATGCATAAAAATCTTGAGAAGGATGTGGGGTAAAGAGATTAAACTGTTAACTGGGATAGATAAGCCCACATAAGCACCCCCTATTTATACAGCAGTGTGTAGTCGCTAGAAAAAGCATATCCACGTGTTCTTGGCAGAGGTGTCCTAGGGACATGGGCATGTGGATTTCAGAGTTGATACGGTGCCATGGACTGGGCGTAAAGAATCCCTGTCTCTGTAACTGTGTGTACATGTGTGAGTCTGCATTTCTCTATTTCAGTTTCTATTCCTGAGTATATTTTATCTGTCCTCTCTTGCCGTACTTTATATTCTCCTACTCTCTACCCATAGCCACTTTGCAAGGAAAAGATGATGACTTATGACAAATGGAAATACATTCTTTTCACCCCAGTTAAGTCAGCAAGGGTCCTTAGCATGAGAACTATGGATTGAGGGCAAGCAAAGCAGCCTTGCAGCCAGCACAAAATTGAATGCAGTCCTCAAAGACCATGTGTTCTGTGGATTTTCAAAAGGCTGTACCAGAGCCTTCTTCCCAAACACCAAGGGGGCTAGTATCCTACACCCCAAGAGGGAAGGAGGTGGAGAGGGCAAGATATTGGTTGTGTAGTGGATGTTGTATGATTAGCCAAGGTCTGCATCACAGGGAAAGCTGACCCTGAAAAATGGCATACATTTCCTGGAAAGCATCTGAAGGAGCAAGGAAGACAGGAGGGGTACAAGGACTACAAAGACAAGAAAACAAAACAAAACAGAGTGCNTCCTGGAAAGCATCTGAAGGAGCAAGGAAGACAGGAGGGGTACAAGGACTACAAAGACAAGAAAACAAAACAGAGTGTNGCCGTTGGTGATAGTATATCTGTACACTATTTGCTCCCTACAGGAGAAGGGGTCAGGATGCAAACTCATGCACGATACTCTGTTGAGGGTGAACGCCAAAGAGGCTTTATTCTGTGCCGGGCACCTGACGAGCACCTTTCCTGTGTCATCTCCTGTACACCTCATACAACCCCATGGTTTGATATCATGTCTATGTATCTATATATGTAGATATATATCCTTATATCATATCTCCTTAGCCACAGTTTATATGTAGAAAGACTATGGCATGAGTTGTACAGTAGCCTCCCCTGGTTTCACACTGTAGAAAACCCGGCTCCTGGCATCCAGAGCCCAGTCCTCAACTCCTTTCCTGCATCTCAACTAGTTGCAGGCTGCATATGAAAGGGGACCAGGGTCAAATCTAAGTTTGCAGGCAGAGGCCAAAGAGAGCAGAATTGTTCTACATTATGTATTTAGCGAAGCTGTTTTACTTTGTTACAGCAGGATGGTGTAGCTAAAACAAACAAACAAACAAACAAACAAAAAAACACAAAAAACATCCAATAAGTAGGTATGAATGAAAATTACTAAAGAACTTTCAAAGTCGTTTTCCCTGTCATGGTATACAGCATGGTTTTACCCCCCATCATGCTAAGCCTGGAAACTTCCCTCCCTGCAAATCGGCACCATATTGTAGCAATACCTGCACATGTATTGTGTGGATATGTATTGTTTGGTCTATGTGTGTGTGTGTGTGCATTTCACAGATGAGAGGCAAAGGAATGGTAACTAGGTGTAATAGGTAAGAGTGATGGAGAAACCAATTTGCAGTTGGAAGTAATTTTGAAAATGAAATATTTTGGGAATGCATAAAAATCTTGAGAAGGATGTGGGGTAAAGAGATTAAACTGTTAACTGGGATAGATAAGCCCACATAAGCACCCCCTATTTATACAGCAGTGTGTAGTCGCTAGAAAAAGCATATCCACGTGTTCTTGGCAGAGGTGTCCTAGGGACATGGGCATGTGGATTTCAGAGTTGATACGGTGCCATGGACTGGGCGTAAAGAATCCCTGTCTCTGTAACTGTGTGTACATGTGTGAGTCTGCATTTCTCTATTTCAGTTTCTATTCCTGAGTATATTTTATCTGTCCTCTCTTGCCGTACTTTATATTCTCCTACTCTCTACCCATAGCCACTTTGCAAGGAAAAGATGATGACTTATGACAAATGGAAATACATTCTTTTCACCCCAGTTAAGTCAGCAAGGGTCCTTAGCATGAGAACTATGGATTGAGGGCAAGCAAAGCAGCCTTGCAGCCAGCACAAAATTGAATGCAGTCCTCAAAGACCATGTGTTCTGTGGATTTTCAAAAGGCTGTACCAGAGCCTTCTTCCCAAACACCAAGGGGGCTAGTATCCTACACCCCAAGAGGGAAGGAGGTGGAGAGGGCAAGATATTGGTTGTGTAGTGGATGTTGTATGATTAGCCAAGGTCTGCATCACAGGGAAAGCTGACCCTGAAAAATGGCATACATTTCCTGGAAAGCATCTGAAGGAGCAAGGAAGACAGGAGGGGTACAAGGACTACAAAGACAAGAAAACAAAACAGAGTGTGTGGAATGTTTAAAGTTGGTTGGAGGGACAGGAACTGGGCAGCAGAGCCTAAATATTCCTAGTGCAGACTTCAGTGTTTTCCACAGGTGCAGGTTGGAATAATTCTTGAAGTTGTAAACAACTCCCAGGAGCTGACTAGGAGAAGCAGAGCAGTACAGTCGCCTACCTACCTGGGGTGGCTTCCAGGGCCCCAAAGGGAGCAATTCCGTGGCAAGGTCCCTCCACTGTTCCCGGTGTGCTAGTGGGGCCCTTGGGAAAGAGTAGACAGTGTATCCTACTTAAGATGCATCCAGCTTGACTCCCAGAGGGAACAAACTTAACTACACAGTGGAATTCTTCAGCTGTACAGCTAATACAGAGAAGTCTTCCCCTTACAACCATGTCAGTCCAGAGAAAGGACAAAACTGATCATTGGAATAAAAGGGGATCAACGCTAAGAGCTCCTAGAAGCCTTCAGTGTTGATAGGCAAGTTATATCAGCTTCAGGTTTAACATCTGAATTCTGTGTAATTGTGTGTTCACAAAACTTCTTAGTACTACTCAGTGGTAAAAACACCTATTCCAAACATTAAACATTTCCAAGACGGTTGTGGAGTTAAGAGAAGGAATGTGAGCATATGCCCAGAGGTCCTCTGGAACTATTGCCTGTCAATGAAGAGAGGGATGCAGGTACTTGGGTGTAACAGTAGATAAGCTGTCATGCTAGGTTCCAGGGTTGGGGGCAGAGACACAAATACATATAGAGACATGTAAATATATGCCTATAAATCATGATTGCTGACCACTGTAGGGAGACCTCTGCCCAGAGCATGTGGTTAAGTAAAAATTTAAGGCTGCATATTTTAAGAGAAAAATTATGGGTACATTCAGTACTTCAGAGGAAGAACAGTAGTCAGTGGCTGTTAATTAAGCTTTCCTAGGAAATTCAGAACCAGTACTGTACTTACAGTATGTATGAGTCAAGTTTCTATACATGTAGCATAATCTTTTTTGACCTTATTCACAGGTATTCCTATTTTATTTTTTTTTATCAAAATGGAAATACTCTGATTATTTTTTAGATTATCAGAGTAACATCTATTTCTTAAATATTAGAAAAATAGAAGCATTTAAAATCTGTATCTCTGTACCCTAGGATAATAACTTCTGTTATTTGTATATGTATGCTCCTTTATTTCTGTATGTGTACAAATAGGGAGCTAGTCTAATCATAGTACATTTGATCTATGTCCTTTATTTTTTTCTCATTTTAGTGTGTACTAATCATATTTCCATGTCAATAAATATCAATCTACATAATTATTTTAATGTGTGACAGTATTTAATGGATAGATAAAAAATGTTTGCCAGTGCCCCCATTATTGGGCATTAGGTTCTTTCTGATGTATTACTATTATTTGTAATACTGGAATAGAATCCTCTGACTTAGCAATTTCACTGCTAGGAAATAATGAAGAAATCTTGTACAGATTCACACAAAATGATGTGAATAGTTACTCTCTGGCATAGTTGCACTGAATATACACCTACCTGCAAGTTGAGTGCTTGTTTCCTCATACACTTGGCAGAAATGAATATTATCATTCTTCTTCAATTTTTGTTGTTCACCTAGCTTGGAAAGAAGGCTTAGGGAAATAGCTTGCCTTTTTTTTTTTTTTTTTGGTCTGTATGCCCTTTATTGTGTCTAGAGTCTGATTCTTTTATATTATGGCAAGTTGGTCACTTGGCACATCCCTCAATCATGTGCCCAGCTATTGACTTAGAGATGCTTTGGAATCCAAGCAGAATGTTGATTTCCATACTCTGACCTCTCAGGTTTGTATTTAAACCAGATTCACCTGTTATTACAACTTATAGTTGTTGAACCTAAATGTTTCCCCAAAGGAGAGAGAAGTGTTGATATGAGATAGATAAGATTTGATTAGAAGAGGATAGAAATTGACTTAGTTATAAACTCAGAGACCATACGAAGAGTTTATAATAAACTGCTGGGGGTTACTGATAATAAATTGTGAGATTGTTTTAAAGCATTCCGGAGCTTCCTAACTCTCAAATTCAGGGTTTCCACAGTTGATAGTAGACTTGGCTGGCATACATTATAAGTCACCCTTCTGATACATGAACACATCACACAAGCATGCACATGTGAACCAGTGCTTGTATTATAGGCAAAGACAGAGAGTCAGGGAAGTAGGGTAATTTGATGGAAGTTAGACATGAGTTATTGGAAAACCAGTGTCCTGAACATCTAGGCTTGTTTGCAAATTCATTCCCTCTTCTATGATAACTACCATTTTAATTATAAAATTACTTGGAGTGAGAATTAGATATATATTTTAAAATCACTCACAAAATAGCCTTATCTTAGCCTTTTTGAGGAGGGGGGAGTTACAGAAGAATAATTCTGCCCCATGTAAGTTACAGGGATGAAAAGTACAGCATAAGGAATGTAGTCAATAATATTGTAATAATGTTGCCTGGTGACAGATGGTAACTACACTTATCATGGCGAGCATTTCATAATGCATGTAATTGTCAAATTACTCTGTTATACACCTGAAACCAATATAACATTGTATGTCAACTATGCTTCAATTAAAAAAAATATTGCCCCTAAGTTCTAGCTTTTCAAATCTTTATTACATTTGGTAATAGCGATTTTCTTAGAAATGTATTTATTTGACCTAGATTTTCAAATATATCAACATTACATTGACTAGAGGAATTCATATATTCTTTAAATACTGCATTTATCTTTTCCTCCTCCAGTTTTATCTCTTTGCTTTTCTATTAATAATTTCACCAGATTCACATATTAATGCTTAATATTCATATACTAATTATGTTTCCCTAAGAAGCAACTCCTGGATTTATTGAGCAATTTTAATATTTTCCTTTTTTTCTCTTCTCTAAGTCATTCTTTCCCGTCTTTATTTTTATGATTTCCTTTCTCCTGCTTTTGTTTGTAAAAATTATGGTTATTTTTTACCTTCTTAAATTTAATAATTACCTCTTTTTTTTTGCTTTCATTTTAACTACTTAATAAAGCATTGGGGTGAAGCATTTATTTTAAATGCACAGTAGAGTTGTGGCATATCCCGTGTTTTGATAATAATATCTGCATTTTCATTATTTTCTAATTAGTCTGTAATTGTAGTTTTTATTTCCTCTTTCACTCAGTGCTTCTCTTTAGAGAGTGTTTTGGTTTCTTAGTATAACATTGCTCTTATTTTAAATATTATCTAATAATCTAATTTTATTTTTTGAAGTTAGCAAATTATGTAGCCCAGTATAGAAGTCACAGGTCCCACCGCTCCTCCTCATTTTACATCAGATGTCTACATCCAAGTTGGCCAACGGGGTCTACTCCGTTGGACCCATCTGTGAGATAATTAGGTAGGCTTTTTCCGAATTTGGCATTGTTTATCTATAATCTTATTTTCCCCCTTCTATAGGTGTGCATCTTGCCATGATTTTATGGGTTTGTCCAAAGTTGGGGAGAGAGAGAGAGATGTCACCAACAGTTTTATCAAAGACAGTTAATGATCTATTTCAGGTCTCAGTGTTGTAAGTACTCCGGGTGCTTGACTTCCGCTTTCCTCTCATGCCCCAGAGTGTGACTTGTCTTACCACTTAACTCCTGTGGTCCTTAGATGCATTCTTCTCTGGAATGGCTTGCTTTTCCTCTTTCTGGGTCTGAGCCGTTGAATATGGATCTCCTCTTTTCCACTAGAAAGGAAGCTCTTAGAAGGCANTCTGATACATGAACACATCACACAAGCATGCACATGTGAACCAGTGCTTGTATTATAGGCAAAGACAGAGAGTCAGGGAAGTAGGNATTCTTACATGTTCTGGTTTCTTTTATATGTCTTACTATAGACCTGAGCATGCACATAATAAGCTCCAAGTAATTTTTTTTTGTTTTAAACTTTAAATCTTGAGACCAAGTTTAAATTCTAAACTTGATGTAAATCTACTTGATTTCNATTCTTACATGTTCTGGTTTCTTTTATATGTCTTACTATAGACCTGAGCATGCACATAATAAGCTCCAAGTATTTTTTTTTGTTTTGTTTTAAACTTTAAATCTTGAGACCAAGTTTAAATTCTAAACTTGATGTAAATCTACTTGATTTCGCAAATTTCGGCAAATTTCATGGCCTCCTCTGAGACTGGTGGGGACAGGCAGAGCTGTGTGTATGCATTTACTGTATGGCGCATTTCCCTGGTGTCAACTATTGAAAATATTCCAAAGAGAGATTTAAAGGAGCTGGATGATATCCATGATTCCAGTAGCAGATATGTGAACTTTGGCAATGCTGATTCACTTCTCTTTGCTTCTTCCACAAGCAAAAAGAAACTGTGTTTTCCTAGAGCTAAGATTCCTGATTCCTAGACTCTACGTTAGGGGAAGAAGGGTGATTATTCGAAGTTATTACAAGGCAAACAATGGCAATGATGCAAACATCATCACTTGTCTTGGAGAAACCACAGTCAGCTGGTAAATAAAACCACCTAGTCTTTTGCAAACCATGGATGTACATTATAAGATTTACATACAACTATCGTCCAGTCTAAGACAAAACCAAACAAATGAAGAAAGGAAGCCTTTTCCCAAGCTAATGAGGAATCTCCTAGTAAGTAGGATTTGATTTCTTTGCCCCACTGAGAATGTTTTTATTAGTTTAATTTAAAGGTAATTAAAAATACATTTGGTTTAGCTGTTGCTTTCTCTTCAAAATATTCATTTTTTCTTGTCTCTGAGAAAGTCCTGCTGGGTCAGTTTGATCTTCCAAAATAAACAATGTTCATTAGTTTACAAAAATTTTAGGCAAAAGCATTAAGAGATGATGGTGTGGGAAATCACCACAGAGCCAAGTCACAACAGGATTGTTTTGGATTTGTTTTGTTTTGTTTTTAGTTTTCTAACAGTTATTCTGCTGCAACTCTTAAGAAATGACAAGAAGCAACTGCCATTCACAGTGAACCTCTTTTTTTTTTTTATCAATTAAGGAAAACAGTTCATTATCAGATGCACAGCCTTGGCTTTGCTGCTTTTTATAAAGCTTGTCAGTTGTTGCCCTAATTGAAATTACAGAAACAGATGCCTTCATTGGGGTCCATGAACCCTTAGAATTAGCACATACCATCTCCAATGGTAGATGTTAGGATTGAAAACATTAAAACAGACGGAGAAAGGAGACATGCACCACCCAAACTTAGAGGATGAATTAGACAAAGGAAACACTACATAAATTATTTTGTTTATTTCACCTGCTAGTATTTGTTTTTGATTCAATGCCTAATATCCTGTTATGCAGGGATAACCATCCAAAGATTCACTTTCCAGGCATAACTAATCTATACTTTAAAATAACTTCACATAAGTATAAATATTATGCATGTATATTACAGAAAGTTTGGAAATTTCATAAGCATTGGTAAGAAAATAAGTCACCCATAGTTCCATTGCCAATCATAATAATTATGAATCACTTGATGTTTTCTTCCTGCCTTTTAATGAAGGTTTATTAACATTAAAAAAGTATGCTCATATACCGTATATAAAAATATAAACCCTACATGTTTTTAAACTTTATATATTATTTTCTATGTCATTCTGTAGCTTTCAAAACCTCACATTTTAATGTTTAAGTATTCTAACATATGGTTGAATAGTTATTTTTCTTCTCTTCATTGGCATTTAGGTGATTTTTAATTGGCTATTATAAATAATAATGTGGTAATTTCAGGACATATTTTGTTATATATGTGGGTGTGAGTTATATCCTTAAGGTAAATCTATAGGGGAAAAATATTGAATTAAAGGTTAGGGACTATTTTTAATATTGCTGGTCAAATTTCAGAATCTATATTAAGGCTTCTATTACAAAATGCCAAATTAATTTTCAAATATGTTCTCCCAGTTTATACTCCCACTGACATTATACCAACTGCCTATTTTATGGAAGTTATACAAACGTGCACATTATCTTGGTACAGTATTAATCTCTGCTTATTTTATACTAGAATAGTAAAACCTCATTTTTAAAAGTTTGTGTATCTTTGACGGGAGTTGAGCATTTAAATATGTTCTCTTCCATGTCTTCGTGTTGTAGATAAATTTGTATCTCTTACATACTTTTCTACCTTGTCTGGTTTTCATCTCAAAAATTATCTGTAGATCTGTGTGCTGCATTGTGTCCTGCATTTGTGTATTCTGTGCGTTGCGTTGGGCTGCTTTCTAGTGACTGTGGATGAATCCCTTGTATCTGGGATGATCATGATGATGGCAGCTCGGTTCCCAAGACTCTGGAGTGATTCCTGTGTTTGGCTCTAATGTTCCGTTATAGAGCTTGCAACCTTATAGGTGCTGTGCTATAAGCTTTCTCTAGAAAGCAGCCTTTTGGGTGGAGGGTACCATCAGCAACTGGTATGCAAGCTTTTTAATTAAAGATGCTAGAAGGACTAGTGAAAAAACAAAGCTTGTGGGGAAAAAACCCACGAAGTCCTACTTAAGGTAGATTGTCTCTTCAATTACATGTTCTAAACTAATGGAAGTTTAAACTCTCTATACCTCAGTTTCCTCATAATGTGTAATACAGATGATATTAGTTATACTTCACAGAGTTATAGAACTGTTTTTAAACTTAAAAACAAAAGCAGTATTGGAAGCTGTCTTAGATGAGTTCCCCCAGAAACAGGTTCTGGGAGTAGGATTCTGGTATAAGATATTTATTGTGAGATAATCCCTGGAAACCAAATTTGGACAGTGGGAAAGTGAGATGGCGTAGGAAGGGTACAATAAAGTGTACATTATCAAATCAGTCAACGCTGTGGGTGATTAGAGCTTAATCTCACCAGGGAAGTCTGGGAGTCAGTGTAGAATTCTCACCCCTGAGTTGCTCTGTAGAAGGGGCGAGGGAATTAGATTATTTATATACCAACTTTTAACAGTCTTTGATTGAGGACTGCCGCAGGGAGTGTTAATTCCCTGTCACCTCCTGCCTGCCTCTGTAATCGCTGGAGAGGAGGGCGGCTCCTGAAACCCTAGAAAAGCCACAGGCAGTTGGAAG
>NC_048223.1:107516567-107519722 GCF_002007445.2 Ailuropoda melanoleuca | reverse complement strand
TTTGTTTTGTTTTGTTTTTAGTTTTCTAACAGTTATTCTGCTGCAACTCTTAAGAAATGACAAGAAGCAACTGCCATTCACAGTGAACCTCTTTTTTTTTTTTTATCAATTAAGGAAAACAGTTCATTATCAGATGCACAGCCTTGGCTTTGCTGCTTTTTATAAAGCTTGTCAGTTGTTGCCCTAATTGAAATTACAGAAACAGATGCCTTCATTGGGGTCCATGAACCCTTAGAATTAGCACATACCATCTCCAATGGTAGATGTTAGGATTGAAAACATTAAAACAGACGGAGAAAGGAGACATGCACCACCCAAACTTAGAGGATGAATTAGACAAAGGAAACACTACATAAATTATTTTGTTTATTTCACCTGCTAGTATTTGTTTTTGATTCAATGCCTAATATCCTGTTATGCAGGGATAACCATCCAAAGATTCACTTTCCAGGCATAACTAATCTATACTTTAAAATAACTTCACATAAGTATAAATATTATGCATGTGTATTACAGAAAGTTTGGAAATTTCATAAGCATTGGTAAGAAAATAAGTCACCCATAGTTCCATTGCCAATCATAATAATTATGAATCACTTGATGTTTTCTTCCTGCCTTTTAATGTAGGTTTATTAACATTAAAAAAGTATGCTCATATACCGTATATAAAAATATAAACCCTACATGTTTTTAAACTTTATATATTATTTTCTATGTCATTCTGTAGCTTTCAAAACCTCACATTTTAATGTTTAAGTATTCTAACATATGGTTGAATAGTTATTTTTCTTCTCTTCATTGGCATTTAGGTGATTTTTAATTGGCTATTATAAATAATAATGTGGTAATTTCAGGACATATTTTGTTATATATGTGGGTGTGAGTTATATCCTTAAGGTAAATCTATAGGGGAAAAATATTGAATTAAAGGTTAGGGACTATTTTTAATATTGCTGGTCAAATTTCAGAATCTATATTAAGGCTTCTATTACAAAATGCCAAATTAATTTTCAAATATGTTCTCCCAGTTTATACTCCCACTGACATTATACCAACTGCCTATTTTATGGAAGTTATACAAACGTGCACATTATCTTGGTACAGTATTAATCTCTGCTTATTTTATACTAGAATAGTAAAACCTCATTTTTAAAAGTTTGTGTATCTTTGACGGGAGTTGAGCATTTAAATATGTTCTCTTCCATGTCTTCGTGTTGTAGATAAATTTGTATCTCTTACATACTTTTCTACCTTGTCTGGTTTTCATCTCAAAAATTATCTGTAGATCTGTGTGCTGCATTGTGTCCTGCATTTGTGTATTCTGTGCGTTGCGTTGGGCTGCTTTCTAGTGACTGTGGATGAATCCCTTGTATCTGGGATGATCATGATGATGGCAGCTCGGTTCCCAAGACTCTGGAGTGATTCCTGTGTTTGGCTCTAATGTTCCGTTATAGAGCTTGCAACCTTATAGGTGCTGTGCTATAAGCTTTCTCTAGAAAGCAGCCTTTTGGGTGGAGGGTACCATCAGCAACTGGTATGCAAGCTTTTTAATTAAAGATGCTAGAAGGACTAGTGAAAAAACAAAGCTTGTGGGGAAAAAACCCACGAAGTCCTACTTAAGGTAGATTGTCTCTTCAATTACATGTTCTAAACTAATGGAAGTTTAAACTCTCTATACCTCAGTTTCCTCATAATGTGTAATACAGATGATATTAGTTATACTTCACAGAGTTATAGAACTGTTTTTAAACTTAAAAACAAAAGCAGTATTGGAAGCTGTCTTAGATGAGTTCCCCCAGAAACAGGTTCTGGGAGTAGGATTCTGGTATAAGATATTTATTGTGAGATAATCCCTGGAAACCAAATTTGGACAGTGGGAAAGTGAGATGGCGTAGGAAGGGTACAATAAAGTGTACATTATCAAATCAGTCAACGCTGTGGGTGATTAGAGCTTAATCTCACCAGGGAAGTCTGGGAGTCAGTGTAGAATTCTCACCCCTGAGTTGCTCTGTAGAAGGGGCGAGGGAATTAGATTATTTATATACCAACTTTTAACAGTCTTTGATTGAGGACTGCCGCAGGGAGTGTTAATTCCCTGTCACCTCCTGCCTGCCTCTGTAATCCCTGGAGAGGAGGGCGGCTCCTGAAACCCTAGAAAAGCCACAGGCAGTTGGAAGTAGGGTTATGAATACATTATTGTCGTGAGGCCAAGGAGTGATGGGTTAGAGGACTGGCAGCTTAGCTGATATCCAGTACCAGAGAGACGAGGTCCCTGGATAGTCTGTACCCGAACATCGCTGTGATCAGCATGCCCTGCCTCACACACAAGCAATGTAACTTCTGATTTCAGTTCTTGTCAGTAAACGTTGTTGCTAGACATGGAAAGCTACTGGGGATATAATGACTAAGACATGGATTCTGGATTCAAGCAGCTCACAATCTTGTTATTATAAACAGTGGAGTAAGCCAACAGTGTGATAGATGTACACTATTTCAAATGCGAAATCAGGGTTTGATGAAAATTTTTCGGAGAGACAACCATGAGAACTCACAAGGGAAGTCACATCTATTTAGCGGATGGGTTGCAGAGTAGTTCCAGTAGAGGTAACAAGCTTCCTTTTGAAATATAAGTGGGTGATAGCCTGTCAAGGAAGGAGGAGGTGGCTACCCCAGGGAGAAAATCTATATAAAAAATGAGTAAAAGCATGGGGTAATGAAATAAGATGGTTTAGCCGAGGATTTAGAAGTATACCTGGAAGGAAGTCTTCATTTGGTTCTTGAGTCTCGAGAGCTGTACTAGTTCTAGGTCATAGAGGACTGCTAAAGGAAGGGGTGAGAACCTTGGGAAAGTCTTGGAGGGTCATGGAAAAACTGTACACAGAAGGCATTTTGAGTGCTATTTGGAAGATACTTTATACAAACATGATTCTGGAAGCAAAGAGACCAGTTTAGGGGCAACTGTAGAAATCATAGCAAAAAAGTTGTAAGCCCTAGTGGCAGAATAGATTTAAGTGATGGTAACAAGGGTGGAATCAAAAGGATGTGAGCACTGAGTAATGTATAGAATTGTTGAATCACTGTATTGAACACCTGAAACTAATATAACAGTAATATACTGTTAACTATAGTGGAATTAAAATTAAAAAAAAAAAAAA
>NC_048223.1:107506163-107512225 GCF_002007445.2 Ailuropoda melanoleuca | reverse complement strand
TTTGTTTTGTTTTGTTTTTAGTTTTCTAACAGTTATTCTGCTGCAACTCTTAAGAAATGACAAGAAGCAACTGCCATTCACAGTGAACCTCTTTTTTTTTTTTTATCAATTAAGGAAAACAGTTCATTATCAGATGCACAGCCTTGGCTTTGCTGCTTTTTATAAAGCTTGTCAGTTGTTGCCCTAATTGAAATTACAGAAACAGATGCCTTCATTGGGGTCCATGAACCCTTAGAATTAGCACATACCATCTCCAATGGTAGATGTTA
Source organism: Ailuropoda melanoleuca (assembly GCF_002007445.2). Taxonomy (NCBI): domain Eukaryota; kingdom Metazoa; phylum Chordata; class Mammalia; order Carnivora; family Ursidae; genus Ailuropoda; species Ailuropoda melanoleuca. The sequence goes on along the minus strand of NC_048223.1, from coordinate 107,511,956 downwards.
GGATTGAAAACATTAAAACAGACGGAGAAAGGAGACATGCACCACCCAAACTTAGAGGATGAATTAGACAAAGGAAACACTACATAAATTATTTTGTTTATTTCACCTGCTAGTATTTGTTTTTGATTCAATGCCTAATATCCTGTTATGCAGGGATAACCATCCAAAGATTCACTTTCCAGGCATAACTAATCTATACTTTAAAATAACTTCACATAAGTATAAATATTATGCATGTGTATTACAGAAAGTTTGGAAATTTCATAAGCATTGGTAAGAAAATAAGTCACCCATAGTTCCATTGCCAATCATAATAATTATGAATCACTTGATGTTTTCTTCCTGCCTTTTAATGTAGGTTTATTAACATTAAAAAAGTATGCTCATATACCGTATATAAAAATATAAACCCTACATGTTTTTAAACTTTATATATTATTTTCTATGTCATTCTGTAGCTTTCAAAACCTCACATTTTAATGTTTAAGTATTCTAACATATGGTTGAATAGTTATTTTTCTTCTCTTCATTGGCATTTAGGTGATTTTTAATTGGCTATTATAAATAATAATGTGGTAATTTCAGGACATATTTTGTTATATATGTGGGTGTGAGTTATATCCTTAAGGTAAATCTATAGGGGAAAAATATTGAATTAAAGGTTAGGGACTATTTTTAATATTGCTGGTCAAATTTCAGAATCTATATTAAGGCTTCTATTACAAAATGCCAAATTAATTTTCAAATATGTTCTCCCAGTTTATACTCCCACTGACATTATACCAACTGCCTATTTTATGGAAGTTATACAAACGTGCACATTATCTTGGTACAGTATTAATCTCTGCTTATTTTATACTAGAATAGTAAAACCTCATTTTTAAAAGTTTGTGTATCTTTGACGGGAGTTGAGCATTTAAATATGTTCTCTTCCATGTCTTCGTGTTGTAGATAAATTTGTATCTCTTACATACTTTTCTACCTTGTCTGGTTTTCATCTCAAAAATTATCTGTAGATCTGTGTGCTGCATTGTGTCCTGCATTTGTGTATTCTGTGCGTTGCGTTGGGCTGCTTTCTAGTGACTGTGGATGAATCCCTTGTATCTGGGATGATCATGATGATGGCAGCTCGGTTCCCAAGACTCTGGAGTGATTCCTGTGTTTGGCTCTAATGTTCCGTTATAGAGCTTGCAACCTTATAGGTGCTGTGCTATAAGCTTTCTCTAGAAAGCAGCCTTTTGGGTGGAGGGTACCATCAGCAACTGGTATGCAAGCTTTTTAATTAAAGATGCTAGAAGGACTAGTGAAAAAACAAAGCTTGTGGGGAAAAAACCCACGAAGTCCTACTTAAGGTAGATTGTCTCTTCAATTACATGTTCTAAACTAATGGAAGTTTAAACTCTCTATACCTCAGTTTCCTCATAATGTGTAATACAGATGATATTAGTTATACTTCACAGAGTTATAGAACTGTTTTTAAACTTAAAAACAAAAGCAGTATTGGAAGCTGTCTTAGATGAGTTCCCCCAGAAACAGGTTCTGGGAGTAGGATTCTGGTATAAGATATTTATTGTGAGATAATCCCTGGAAACCAAATTTGGACAGTGGGAAAGTGAGATGGCGTAGGAAGGGTACAATAAAGTGTACATTATCAAATCAGTCAACGCTGTGGGTGATTAGAGCTTAATCTCACCAGGGAAGTCTGGGAGTCAGTGTAGAATTCTCACCCCTGAGTTGCTCTGTAGAAGGGGCGAGGGAATTAGATTATTTATATACCAACTTTTAACAGTCTTTGATTGAGGACTGCCGCAGGGAGTGTTAATTCCCTGTCACCTCCTGCCTGCCTCTGTAATCGCTGGAGAGGAGGGCGGCTCCTGAAACCCTAGAAAAGCCACAGGCAGTTGGAAGTAGGGTTATGAATACATTATTGTCGTGAGGCCAAGGAGTGATGGGTTAGAGGACTGGCAGCTTAGCTGATATCCAGTACCAGAGAGACGAGGTCCCTGGATAGTCTGTACCCGAACATCGCTGTGATCAGCATGCCCTGCCTCACACACAAGCAATGTAACTTCTGATTTCAGTTCTCGTCAGTAAACGTTGTTGCTAGACATGGAAAGCTACTGGGGATATAATGACTAAGACATGGATTCTGGATTCAAGCAGCTCACAATCTTGTTATTATAAACAGTGGAGTAAGCCAACAGTGTGATAGATGTACACTATTTCAAATGCGAAATCAGGGTTTGATGAAAATTTTTCGGAGAGACAACCATGAGAACTCACAAGGGAAGTCACATCTATTTAGCGGATGGGTTGCAGAGTAGTTCCAGTAGAGGTAACAAGCTTCCTTTTGAAATATAAGTGGGTGATAGCCTGTCAAGGAAGGAGGAGGTGGCTACCCCAGGGAGAAAATCTATATAAAAAATGAGTAAAAGCATGGGGTAATGAAATAAGATGGTTTAGCCGAGGATTTAGAAGTATACCTGGAAGGAAGTCTTCATTTGGTTCTTGAGTCTCGAGAGCTGTACTAGTTCTAGGTCATAGAGGACTGCTAAAGGAAGGGGTGAGAACCTTGGGAAAGTCTTGGAGGGTCATGGAAAAACTGTACACAGAAGGCATTTTGAGTGCTATTTGGAAGATACTTTATACAAACATGATTCTGGAAGCAAAGAGACCAGTTTAGGGGCAACTGTAGAAATCATAGCAAAAAAGTTGTAAGCCCTAGTGGCAGAATAGATTTAAGTGATGGTAACAAGGGTGGAATCAAAAGGATGTGAGCACTGAGTAATGTATAGAATTGTTGAATCACTGTATTGAACACCTGAAACTAATATAACAGTAATATACTGTTAACTATAGTGGAATTAAAATTAAAAAAAAAAAAAAAACGGTTGTGACATAGATCATGGGGGTTGGGGAGTCTGATTAGTGAGGTGGAGCAGCTCTGGATGACTTTCAAGATTTCTGACTAGGCAACTGACTGCATGCTTACACCACTCATCAAGTGGATGGGGAGAGAGAGTTGGTGGATTTAGGGGATGGAGGATGGGATGATGTAATAGGGCAGGGTGTCGCTTTCTTTCTTTAGTATCCACCATTCCTTCCCTTCTTCTTCCCTGATAGTGCCTAGTTGAATCTTCAGTGTCAGTGGAGCAGATTTCCCTTTTCTTGCTAACTCCATTTTATGAAGTCCTCAGGACTCAGTGGGGGAATCCATACAGAGAACTTCATGGCTGCCATTTGGTTTCATGTGTAGACTGAAAGAGCAAATGAGTTGGAATAGGGTGGGTTTTTAACTACTACACAAGAAACAAACAAATAAACATGACTTAACCCTGGCTTCTCAATCCAGCAGTCGTCTCACCTCCCAGTAGGACTTTGGAATGTGTCCCTTAGCACCTGGAAAGAGTGTTGTGAGAAATTAACAACATAAGGAGTAAAGAATATGCCTAGTAAGCCTTAAGGACCATGTTAATATAAAAACGGTTAATCCGTGAAATAAGGGAAATAAGTAGGAAAATAAAAAGCAACACTACTCTGACAAGAGCTGTCAAGACCATGGAGTGGTTCCCTTACCTTTGAACTAGGGACAGAATATAAATAATTGTGCTTTAAGTTTTGTGGGAAAAGGTGATAATAAAGATAAAGGCAGAAATGCATGACTTAGAACGGGGCAAGAAACCATCAGAATGGTAAATAAAAGCAGGAGGCATTTCTTAGGAGAAAGATAAGACGGAAAACAGAGTGTAAGAGGAATGATGTAATCAGGCTAGCAGTCCCATGTGCCTTTTACTCCCCACAAGTCTGGCCCTGGCTCCTGTCAAGCACATCACCCACATCTTTTCAGCAGTGTAACCTGGATCTGCACCCCGAGAGCCACCTCCCGCCCCACAAAAGTTCATCTGATTAGTGGCAGTGGCCATTCGTTTGACACTGGGACTGTGGCTTCCTGGGTCACGTGGATATTGGAATGGCTGACGTGGTTGTTCTTTGATGAATAATCAGCGGAAGCTTATGGATGTGGGCGGCTAACTAGTTCCTAATCTACCTACAAAACTTCTGCATAGAAAGTCCAAAAGAAGAGCAGGAACCTTGCTGAAGACGTTGGTTGTCAGACATCTAATTAGATGGGAGGATGATTAGCAGGCTCCGTGCTGTGGGTGAGTTTATTTTAATAGTGTTGGGTACATCGGTGGGCAGAACAGCAGCTGACCAGCATGAACTGAAAGAAATCTGAAAAGCAGAATAACAAGACTGGAAGTAGAAACATGGAGACGTTTTCAAAACCATGCCTTAAAAAGAATCAAGAGGCGGAGAGGCTTTCCTAGGGCTCTAGTGCCTTGTTGAGATGGCAGCCAGGGCACTGCTCTTTTGAAGTTACTTGTGCAAATAAACATTGTCGGGTAGTGTTTTCTATTTGCAAGCAGCAGGAACCAACTCTGTCTCATTAACTGAAGGGGAGTTTACTTGCAGGATAGCTGGTGCTCGCAGAATCAATCAGGGTGCTGTCCCAGCTTGGGAATGGATGGTGGCCAAAGCTGCGCCAGAGGTCTGAAAAACAGGGACTTGGGTGCCAGCAGGTCAGGATGCTGACAACACATGTCCAAATTCAGTTGTTTCTTCCATTCCTGTTTCTCACTTAAAGTTCAAAATCCTGGGCTAGTGTGCCCCACTGGCTAAGCGTTGGCTACAGGATCCCTCTGGTTCTATAGAATGGAAGGAAAAGGACTGTAACCCCTTTGAATTCCACAGAGAGAAAACACCTGCTTTTAACCATCCCTCCCAAGATTGTTCTCAGCGGTGGAGAGAGAATTCCCTATAAAGGAATTTGGATGTTGGGAAAGAAGAATGGACTTTGAGTCCCACACGTGTGCACACACGCGCGCACGACACACACGAAGGTAGATTTCCAGTGTGGAAGTGGTATGGAGGTGGTAGGAAAGTCCAGCCACAAAGGTTGATTTTTTTTTATGATGGTATTATCAGATATTAAGATTTCAGAGTAAGGAGAAATAAATAGAAAAGGTGTGTTCCTTTTCCTACAGGCCATAGTATAAGAGTAAACTGAATGATAGAAAAAGGGTCAAGAAAAGCAAATAGCAGATCAGTCGTGGGGCAGCAAGATAGCCTCAAACTTCTCTGCCATTTCTGGGCCCAGGCACACACATAAAATAGTATTTGGGGGCAGGAACGATGGAAACGGAGTGGGTAGGATGTCAGAACCTGAGCCTGTGACCTTGAGTTATTTCACGTTTTTTCCTAAACTCTATTAAACTGAGATTCAGCTCTAATATCTAATACTACGGGTGGATGCTTTAATTTGGAGAAAGTTTCTAGAGAGTGTACATCTGGTATGTTTGCTAAGTTTATTTTATCTCCTTAAACATATAATATAAAAGTTATATATAATATAATTTACAATTTGAACAATATAAAATTTATCATCTTAACCATTTTTAAGTGTACAGTTCAGTAGTGTTAAATATATTCACATTGTCGTAAAACAGATCTCCAGAACTTTTTCATCTTGCATATCTGAAACTCTATACTCATTAAACAATAGCTACTCTTTCTTCCCTCCCCATAACCCCTGGTAATCACCACTCTAGTTCTGTTTCTGTGATTTGACTACTTTAGAATGCTTAGTTAAGTAAGTGGCATCATGCAGTATTTGTCTTTTGGGGACTAGCTCATTTGCCTAAGGAAAATGTCCTTAAGGTTTATCCATGTTGTAGTACAGGACAGAATTTTCTTTCTTTTCCATTGTGTGTGTGTGTGTGTGTGTGTGTGTGT
>NC_048223.1:107395332-107503954 GCF_002007445.2 Ailuropoda melanoleuca | reverse complement strand
TTTGTTTTGTTTTGTTTTTAGTTTTCTAACAGTTATTCTGCTGCAACTCTTAAGAAATGACAAGAAGCAACTGCCATTCACAGTGAACCTCTTTTTTTTTTTTTATCAATTAAGGAAAACAGTTCATTATCAGATGCACAGCCTTGGCTTTGCTGCTTTTTATAAAGCTTGTCAGTTGTTGCCCTAATTGAAATTACAGAAACAGATGCCTTCATTGGGGTCCATGAACCCTTAGAATTAGCACATACCATCTCCAATGGTAGATGTTAGGATTGAAAACATTAAAACAGACGGAGAAAGGAGACATGCACCACCCAAACTTAGAGGATGTATTAGAAAGGAAACACTACATAAATTATTTTGTTTATTTCACCTGCTAGTATTTGTTTTTGATTCAATGCCTAATATCCTGTTATGCAGGGATAACCATCCAAAGATTCACTTTCCAGGCATAACTAATCTATACTTTAAAATAACTTCACATAAGTATAAATATTATGCATGTGTATTACAGAAAGTTTGGAAATTTCATAAGCATTGGTAAGAAAATAAGTCACCCATAGTTCCATTGCCAATCATAATAATTATGAATCACTTGATGTTTTCTTCCTGCCTTTTAATGTAGGTTTATTAACATTAAAAAAGTATGCTCATATACCGTATATAAAAATATAAACCCTACATGTTTTTAAACTTTATATATTATTTTCTATGTCATTCTGTAGCTTTCAAAACCTCACATTTTAATGTTTAAGTATTCTAACATATGGTTGAATAGTTATTTTTCTTCTCTTCATTGGCATTTAGGTGATTTTTAATTGGCTATTATAAATAATAATGTGGTAATTTCAGGACATATTTTGTTATATATGTGGGTGTGAGTTATATCCTTAAGGTAAATCTATAGGGGAAAAATATTGAATTAAAGGTTAGGGACTATTTTTAATATTGCTGGTCAAATTTCAGAATCTATATTAAGGCTTCTATTACAAAATGCCAAATTAATTTTCAAATATGTTCTCCCAGTTTATACTCCCACTGACATTATACCAACTGCCTATTTTATGGAAGTTATACAAACGTGCACATTATCTTGGTACAGTATTAATCTCTGCTTATTTTATACTAGAATAGTAAAATCTCATTTTTAAAAGTTTGTGTATCTTTGATGGGAGTTGAGCATTTAAATATGTTCTCTTCCATGTCTTGGTGTTGTAGATAAATTTGTATCTCTTACATACTTTTCTACCTTGTCTGGTTTTCATCTCAAAAATTATCTGTAGATCTGTGTGCTGCATTGTGTCCTGCATTTGTGTATTCTGTGCGTTGCGTTGGGCTGCTTTCTAGTGACTGTGGATGAATCCCTTGTATCCGGGATGATCATGATGATGGCAGCTCGGTTCCCAAGACTCTGGAGTGATTCCTGTGTTTGGCTCTAACGTTCCGTTATAGAGCTTGCAACCCTATAGGTGCTGTGCTATAAGCTTTCTCTAGAAAGCAGCCTTTTGGGTGGAGGGTACCATCAGCAACTGGTATGCAAGCTTTTTAATTAAAGATGCTAGAAGGACTAGTGAAAAAACAAAGCTTGTGGGGAAAAAACCCACGAAGTCCTACTTAAGGTAGATTGTCTCTTCAATTACATGTTCTAAACTAATGGAAGTTTAAACTCTCTATACCTCAGTTTCCTCATAATGTGTAATACAGATGATATTAGTTATACTTCACAGAGTTATAGAACTGTTTTTAAACTTAAAAACAAAAGCAGTATTGGAAGCTGTCTTAGATGAGTTCCCCCAGAAACAGGTTCTGGGAGTAGGATTCTGGTATAAGATATTTATTGTGAGATAATCCCTGGAAACCAAATTTGGACAGTGGGAAAGTGAGATGGCGTAGGAAGGGTACAATAAAGTGTACATTATCAAATCAGTCAACGCTGTGGGTGATTAGAGCTTAATCTCACCAGGGAAGTCTGGGAGTCAGTGTAGAATTCTCACCCCTGAGTTGCTCTGTAGAAGGGGCGAGGGAATTAGATTATTTATATACCAACTTTTAACAGTCTTTGATTGAGGACTGCCGCAGGGAGTGTTAATTCCCTGTCACCTCCTGCCTGCCTCTGTAATCCCTGGAGAGGAGGGCGGCTCCTGAAACCCTAGAAAAGCCACAGGCAGTTGGAAGTAGGGTTATGAATACATTATTGTCGTGAGGCCAAGGAGTGATGGGTTAGAGGACTGGCAGCTTAGCTGATATCCAGTACCAGAGAGACGAGGTCCCTGGATAGTCTGTACCCGAACATCGCTGTGATCAGCATGCCCTGCCTCACACACAAGCAATGTAACTTCTGATTTCAGTTCTCGTCAGTAAACGTTGTTGCTAGACATGGAAAGCTACTGGGGATATAATGACTAAGACATGGATTCTGGATTCAAGCAGCTCACAATCTTGTTATTATAAACAGTGGAGTAAGCCAACAGTGTGATAGATGTATACTATTTCAAATGCGAAATCAGGGTTTGATGAAAATTTTTCGGATAGACAACCATGAGAACTCACAAGGGAAGTCACATCTATTTAGTGGATGGGTTGCAGAGTAGTTCCAGTAGAGGTAACAAGCTTCCTTTTGAAATATAAGTGGGTGATAGCCTGTCAAGGAAGGAGGAGGTGGCTACCCCAGGGAGAAAATCTATATAAAAAATGAGTAAAAGCATGGGGTAATGAAATAAGATGGTTTAGCCGAGGATTTAGAAGTATACCTGGAAGGAAGTCTTCATTTGGTTCTTGAGTCTCGAGAGCTGTACTAGTTCTAGGTCATAGAGGACTGCTAAAGGAAGGGGTGAGAACCTTGGGAAAGTCTTGGAGGGTCATGGAAAAACTGTACACAGAAGGCATTTTGAGTGCTATTTGGAAGATACTTTATACAAACATGATTCTGGAAGCAAAGAGACCAGTTTAGGGGCAACTGTAGAAATCATAGCAAAAAAGTTGTAAGCCCTAGTGGCAGAATAGATTTAAGTGATGGTAACAAGGGTGGAATCAAAAGGATGTGAGCACTGAGTAATGTATAGAATTGTTGAATCACTGTATTGAACACCTGAAACTAATATAACAGTAATATACTGTTAACTATAGTGGAATTAAAATTAAAAAAAAAAAAAAACGGTTGTGACATAGATCATGGGGGTTGGGGAGTCTGATTAGTGAGGTGGAGCAGCTCTGGATGACTTTCAAGATTTCTGACTAGGCAACTGACTGCATGCTTACACCACTCATCAAGTGGATGGGGAGAGAGAGTTGGTGGATTTAGGGGATGGAGGATGGGATGATGTAATAGGGCAGGGTGTCGCTTTCTTTCTTTAGTATCCACCATTCCTTCCCTTCTTCTTCCCTGATAGTGCCTAGTTGAATCTTCAGTGTCAGTGGAGCAGATTTCCCTTTTCTTGCTAACTCCATTTTATGAAGTCCTCAGGACTCAGTGGGGGAATCCATACAGAGAACTTCATGGCTGCCATTTGGTTTCATGTGTAGACTGAAAGAGCAAATGAGTTGGAATAGGGTGGGTTTTTAACTACTACACAAGAAACAGACAAATAAACATGACTTAACCCTGGCTTCTCAATCCAGCAGTCATCTCACCTCCCAGTAGGACTTTGGAATGTGTCCCTTAGCACCTGGAAAGAGTGTTGTGAGAAATTAACAACATAAGGAGTAAAGAATATGCCTAGTAAGCCTTAAGGACCATGTTAATATAAAAACGGTTAATCCGTGAAATAAGGGAAATAAGTAGGAAAAAAAAAGCAACACTACTCTGACAAGAGCTGTCAAGACCATGGAGTGGTTCCCTTACCTTTGAACTAGGGACAGAATATAAATAATTGTGCTTTAAGTTTTGTGGGAAAAGGTGATAATAAAGATAAAGGCAGAAATGCATGACTTAGAACAGGGCAAGAAACCATCAGAATGGTAAATAAAAGCAGGAGGCATTTCTTAGGAGAAAGATAAGACGGAAAACAGAGTGTAAGAGGAATGATGTAATCAGGCTAGCAGTCCCATGTGCCTTTTACTCCCCACAAGTCTGGCCCTGGCTCCTGTCAAGCACACCACCCACATCTTTTCAGCAGTGTAACCTGGATCTGCACCCCGAGAGCCACCTCCCGCCCCACAAAAGTTCATCTGATTAGTGGCAGTGGCCATTCGTTTGACACTGGGACTGTGGCTTCCTGGGTCACGTGGATATTGGAATGGCTGACGTGGTTGTTCTTTGATGAATAATCAGCGGAAGCTTATGGATGTGGGCGGCTAACTAGTTCCTAATCTACCTACAAAACTTCTGCATAGAAAGTCCAAAAGAAGAGCAGGAACCTTGCTGAAGACGTTGGTTGTCAGACATCTAATTAGATGGGAGGATGATTAGCAGGCTCCGTGCTGTGGGTGAGTTTATTTTAATAGTGTTGGGTACATTGGTGGGCAGAACAGCAGCTGACCAGCATGAACTGAAAGAAATCTGAAAAGCAGAATAACAAGACTGGAAGTAGAAACATGGAGACGTTTTCAAAACCATGCCTTAAAAAGAATCAAGAGGCGGAGAGGCTTTCCTAGGGCTCTAGTGCCTTGTTGAGATGGCAGCCAGGGCACTGCTCTTTTGAAGTTACTTGTGCAAATAAACATTGTCGGGTAGTGTTTTCTATTTGCAAGCAGCAGGAACCAACTCTGTCTCATTAACTGAAGGGGAGTTTACTTGCAGGATAGCTGGTGCTCGCAGAATCAATCAGGGTGCTGTCCCAGCTTGGGAATGGATGGTGGCCAAAGCTGCGCCAGAGGTCTGAAAAACAGGGACTTGGGTGCCAGCAGGTCAGGATGCTGACAACACATGTCCAAATTCAGTTGTTTCTTCCATTCCTGTTTCTCACTTAAAGTTCAAAATCCTGGGCTAGTGTGCCCCACTGGCTAAGCGTTGGCTACAGGATCCCTCTGGTTCTATAGAATGGAAGGAAAAGGACTGTAACCCCTTTGAATTCCACAGAGAGAAAACACCTGCTTTTAACCATCCCTCCCAAGATTGTTCTCAGCGGTGGAGAGAGAATTCCCTATAAAGGAATTTGGATGTTGGGAAAGAAGAATGGACTTTGAGTCACACACGTGTGCACACACGCGCGCACGACACACACGAAGGTAGATTTCCAGTGTGGAAGTGGTATGGAGGTGGTAGGAAAGTCCAGCCACAAAGGTTGATTTTTTTTTATGATGGTATTATCAGATATTAAGATTTCAGAGTAAGGAGAAATAAATAGAAAAGGTGTGTTCCTTTTCCTACAGGCCATAGTATAAGAGTAAACTGAATGATAGAAAAAGGGTCAAGAAAAGCAAATAGCAGATCAGTCGTGGGGCAGCAAGATAGCCTCAAACTTCTCTGCCATTTCTGGGCCCAGGCACACACATAAAATAGTATTTGGGGGCAGGAACGATGGAAACGGAGTGGGTAGGATGTCAGAACCTGAGCCTGTGACCTTGAGTTATTTCACGTTTTTTCCTAAACTCTATTAAACTGAGATTCAGCTCTAATATCTAATACTACGGGTGGATGCTTTAATTTGGAGAAAGTTTCTAGAGAGTGTACATCTGGTATGTTTGCTAAGTTTATTTTATCTCCTTAAACATATAATATAAAAGTTATATATAATATAATTTACAATTTGAACAATATAAAATTTATCATCTTAACCATTTTTAAGTGTACAGTTCAGTAGTGTTAAATATATTCACATTGTCGTAAAACAGATCTCCAGAACTTTTTCATCTTGCATATCTGAAACTCTATACTCATTAAACAATAGCTACTCTTTCTTCCCTCCCCATAACCCCTGGTAATCACCACTCTAGTTCTGTTTCTGTGATTTGACTACTTTAGAATGCTTAGTTAAGTAAGTGGCATCATGCAGTATTTGTCTTTTGGGGACTAGCTCATTTGCCTAAGGAAAATGTCCTTAAGGTTTATCCATGTTGTAGTACAGGACAGAATTTTCTTTCTTTTCCATTGTGTGTGTGTGTGTGTGTATGTGTGTGTGTGTGTATCACATTTGTTTACTCACACATTGATGGACATTTGGTTTGCATTTTATGTTCTGGCTGTTGTGAATAATGCTGCTATAAAACATGGGTGTGCAAATAGCTCTTTGAAACTCTGCTTTCAATGATTTTAGATATATACCAGAAGTAGGATTGAGGGAATCATTGTAATAATCAATCATGGTGATTCTATATAACTCTTTTTAAATCATCATGATAATTCTATTTTTAATTTCCTGAGGAACTTCCATACTGTTTTCTGTAGTGGTTGTACCATTTTATCATCTCACCAACAGTGCAGACAGTTATCTACTTCTTCACCAACTTCATTTTATCTTATAAACAAAAACTACTCTACTTAAAATCACAGACCATGTACAGAATTAGTGTCAAGAGTAGGTGGGCATCACCAAAATGCTGTTTCTCATCATTTCTTGGGAGCCCCCAGTGGTTTCAAAATACATGTTATGAAGGGATATGAGAGAGGAATCCCAAGAGGGACTTGGGGAAGGTAAGCAAGTAAACATCTGACTTTGGGGTCTTAACTGAAAAATGAACTAAAGTGAGTTCAGTCTAAAAGCTTGAGTACATGTAATTTACTTGGGGATCCCTGTCAGGAAGGCTCCCAGCTGATATCTGGAGTATATCTGTTATGAGAACAGTTAATATGTTAAAGTATTAAAAAAAAGAGACTCATATAATCTCTCAATAACTGTATGAAACACATTCTCAGATTATCCCCATTTTGTGGGTTGAGAAACTGAGACTTGTGGAAAACCATTTCCCCAAGATTATACTACATGTTTCTGAATCCAGCCAGAGCTCTTGGCTCTTCTCCCAGATTTTGGGATTCTTCATAATGTCAATCATGTGATGAAATAGCAAGTCACTTTTGTTTTACCTGTATAGAAAGCTTCGTTTTGCTGATTTTACACATATTTTTACACATATTCTTCTCTTTTTTACACATCTTTACACATATTCTTCTTCTTTTCTGAGGCTTCCAGGTTTATTCCACACAGTCTTTATAATCCCGCCTCAGAGGTCTGCAGTATTGCTGCAGTCATTCTCAGAGTTTTTCGTGTAAGTCCAATCCTTTAAGGACCTGGCCCAAGATCGCCACATCCCTCTTAATAAGGGTGGTCTGTCTAGCCCACATAATTGCTTTAGACCTGTCTCAACATGGATTGGAACTAGTAACTTTAAAAGAAATGGCTTTTTACACAGATCATGTCAAAGCAGCCTTCTTCTTCCCTCACCTTCACCACAAAAGCCTTCCCATTCCCTCTCTGTGTCCCCATGCACATGCACACATAAACGTACATACATGCACACCCACACACACACACACACACACAGGCACATGCCCCACTAACTCCCCACATGCTGACAGATTTTCCCATTTTGCTGTTCATTAAGTTGTATTGACTGTGGAAATAAAATATGTCACATGATCAAATGTTATTAGACAGAAATGAATTTGCCACCTGCTGCTTCACCCCCATCCATCCCTGTGGAAAATAGAAGGAATTGAATTTGCTGAGAAATGCCCCTGACTTGTATTTTTTTTTCCCTTTAAGAAGCTCCATATGTCAGGGAGAGAGCCACAGCTGTAGTGAGTAGTTGAAAGTCCATCTCTGTTAATAATGAAGAACTTCTATGCAAATAAAAAACCCCATTTTATAAGATAAACTTCCTGTTTACTTGCAAACTCATGTTTTATATCAGAACTGATGATGTATTCAACCTCATGCTGCTGGCCTGAAGAGCTTCCGTTTTGGAAGACTGTGAAGTGTTGAATAAAAATGTTTAGTTTGTCTTTTAAGCTGAACACTCCCTTTACCTTTTCCTTCTACTCTTCTTTCCCACCCATTTTTTTTTTTCTGTGACTCTTTTAGAGGAGAAAAATTACCTTCCTGGCCCTTTACGATGGGCATTAGTTTTCTACTTATTCTTCCCCTAGACTAGATGCAGCATGTGATAGCAACTTTTAATTTGAAGGCTATTTAGGGATATTCGTAACCTTGCATGTAAGTTTATATTGCATTAATTGATTTCATTCATTAATTCATTGTATCCATTCCATAAATAATTAATGAGTGCAGTATGTTTCAGGCACTGTACTAGGTGCAGATCACATATTAATGATCACAAGTACACATGGCCCTTACACTCATGGAGTTTTTAGGCAAATAGTGAAAAAAAATAAGTATCTTTAAGTGAATGTATCATTATAAAATCCAAGCTAAGGTTAATATTTTAGATCAAAAGAGATGTTTCTCATTCATTTTGTTGACTTTATGCATTATAATTTTTTTAGATTCATTAAATATGAACATAGTTAGTAATGGATGACAAAAACTCAGTCCTTGGGAAAGGGTAAGAGAATGGTACTTGATAAAATTTTCAAATGGGTCTTGTTTTTTTGTTTTGTTTTGTTTTTGTTTTTCCTGTGATTTTATTGAGGTAGTTTTGCAAAGTATATAAGAAAACACAATAATTTTTTTAATTTAAAATCTGGGGTTCAGTATATAATATATGAGGTTCCATTTATCTAAAGCCCATTAGAATGTCAATACTACACACTGTGAGCCCTAGACAGATAAGAATTATCTTTATTTATAGTTACATCTTACCTGAAGGCAACTCCTTGAAAGACTGGAATAATTGGAGTGGATGTATAAATGAATGATTAAATGGATGGATGAACCAGGGGCCTTGATAAAGTCCTACCATATGTACCTACAACTTTTGTTATTCAAGTTTAAAGGCTTTGAACTGAGAGGGCTTCTTTGGTAAATGCTGAAGTGGAATAGTGAATTGTGGTAGGTGTTCTGCAGAGCATAAGAATGACACAGACTCTGAGTGTTGCCGTTATGGTGTGATTGAGGACACTGTCTAGGGACTATTTGAAATGGAGAAACAACACATCTGTTTAAAATAAGTCAAACTCTAGGTGATTTAGAATAATATATTATTTTCGAATCTGAGAAATAGCACACAGTTGCAATTCTAGTTGAACTGCTACTTAATTCTAGGGTCACCAAGGAGTGTTGACCCTGGTTGACTTGACTAGAGGGGAAATCTTGGTCCCTTTCATTCAATTTCACATCTGCAGGTTAGCCTCATAGCAAACCCACATAGGGTACAAAATGCCAGGAGACTTTGCCCATGGATATAGAGAAGGCTTTGTGTCAAGCATATTCAGGGTCACATATAAATGTAGTTTGGCATTGAGTGTTAAATTTGGAGTGAATTGGTCAGAATTAAGGCAGTGTTGATGCTTGCCAAACTGGGCAAGCTATGGTGGAAGAAATGGCTTATCTGCTGCCCAAAAGGAAATGAAAGAACAATGCATCTCTGAAGTGAGTTAGGCATGGGAGATTGTCAAATAAAGCTAGAGGTCTTTTAATTCTCCTTATGCCTTTACAAAAATGGGTAGTTGGATTGGTTTATTTGAAATCTTAAATTAAGACTGAAATCTATGGTGTGATTCTTTTTTAGTCTGTTTAAATCTTTTATTCTGTGTAATAATCAAAGAGGAAATCATTATAATCAATTTAAAGAAGATCCAAATTGAAACTTATGATTTCTTTAGTGTATTGATACAGGTTAAGGGAACTGTAAACTCACATCTGTTCACTCATGTATTTGGCACCTACTGTACACAGGCATTATTGTTCATTGTGATCACTCCATCAACTTTATGCTAACTTGTTTATTTCTCATCCAAAAATACTTTTTCTTTAAATTTCTAAGGGGCCACTGGTTAATAGCACAATTTACCAGGTGCACTGTGTAAAAACAGCTTCTTACCCCCTCCAGACCAATCATCAGCTTGATTAATTAATTTAATCAAACACTCTAGTGTGACAGTTCATCCTAATTAGCTAATAATATTCTATTTCTCAGCCCTCTTGGGACCTAGATATTTTTGTTGTGTAAAATAACACAGTCGCCATATTGCCTTTCTATTCCTAAAGGTGTGGGGTCTACTGAAATGTGGGATAGGTTCAGATGTTTTCCACTGAGAGAGAAAAAATGGATCATAAACAACACTAAAAGAATTATCTCTGAATCTGGTACACATGCTAAGTGCTGGCCTTTTTGCTGGAGCAGTCGTGGTTACTATGACTCGGCATCGATGCTCCGAACTCTGTTCCACAGGGCAGTTTATTTAGTTCCTGTTGAGATATGGACCCACGATTCTAATTCCAGCATAGTTGTCCAGGAAAGAAACAAACAAACAAAAAACAAAACCAACTATATATATGAAACAAAACCATCTGTTTATCTATCTATAGATGTATCTATAAATATATCAAATCACCACAAATGGTGCCAGTAATTGTCATTCTCCTTAGGTTCATAGTGCCGCAATGTGGCCAGAAACCACAGTAACTCAGCTTTTCCCACCGTAAGCCAAGAATGGATTTTGTTAATTT
The DNA here is from genome assembly GCF_002007445.2 of Ailuropoda melanoleuca. Taxonomy (NCBI): domain Eukaryota; kingdom Metazoa; phylum Chordata; class Mammalia; order Carnivora; family Ursidae; genus Ailuropoda; species Ailuropoda melanoleuca. The sequence continues at coordinate 107,493,449 of NC_048223.1, read as the reverse complement.
CAAAACTACTGGTGAGTTAAGAATTGAGAAAATTCCCTTATGTTTCTATTCAGCATTCTCCCCTAGTAGCCCACTGATTTATTTGACCATCTTGTGTTCCTTTGTCTGCCTAAGATGCCATTTAGAAAAGTTTTCCCCATCATTAATGCCTCTCAGGGCTGATTTTACATACTCATCACCAGCGATCACATTTTAATTACATGGGCCTTTGTTTTGTTTTCTCCTTTTTAATAAGGCTCCACTGAGGAGATCTTCCCCTTTCTGGGTCTAATCAGGTTGTCAGATCAATTAAGGTAATTGACAGCAGGTTTATCACATTCCTTAATCAGGAGTGTAGCCATTTTATTAGAGGAAAACAATCCCCAGATGATTTAGAGATAGAAAAAAAGGTTCAATCTGTATAAATAGAAGGAAAGAGAAAGACAACTTGAAATTGACATCAGAGTTCTGAATGAGAGAGGAAGATAGGACAGAAATATAGCAGATGGTCTTCAGAGTCAGTTTCCATCAAAAAAATAATGCAGTGGTCCCCAGTATTGAGCTTCAGAATCACTGGAGTGATTATTTACTGCTGATAAATAAATGTATCAAATGAACACATTGTTCATTTTAAGCATACGCAATGTTACATGTCAATTATATCACAATAAAATGAAAGAAATGGTTAAAAAATAGATTTTTGTTCCCCACATAGCAACTTAAGTAGGCCCTTGGGAGAGCCCAGAAATCTGTATTTTTACAACCCCCTCCCCCAAGATGATTCACCCCAGAAGGTGGTCCTCTGCACAGTGCACTTTGAGAAACAGTGTGAAGATATCGGAAGAGCAGGGTGTCCTAGTATCAAGTTAGGTCAAAGGCAGTGCTTCTTACACTTTACTGTGGGCACACATCAGCTGGAGCTCTCTTTCATTGACTGTATGTGAGGTGTGAGCCTCTGTTCTCTAAGACGCTCCAGGGAGCAATGCCACTGCATCTGGGCACTGGAATGTACTGAGGGTGCATAGAACCTTGGTCTGTTTTTCTTGGTTCCCAGTGCAGAAGGTGAGTTGGCAGGGCTGGAGCCAGCTTGTCTACCCATCAGAGCTACTAAAAGTCCTAAGGTAAGGAGGTCAGGCTTTCTGCCAATGTTTGGGTTATGCGGGGAACCAGTGAATGGGGCTCAGTCCCGCTGGGTGCCTCAGCCCGCTGTTGCAGAGAGTAACATCTTGGCTTTTGTCAACATTCTCTGAAGCTACAGAAGGATTGCATTTAATCTCTGAATACATAAAACCAAGACAAGCATGTGTGGTTTTTTTTTTTTTCTTTTTAAAAAGAATCTACCTCCCAGGGAAAGAGTTTATTGGAATGACCTTGATGTTTTGCAAGTAATTATTCTCCCGTTGCTACGGTGGCACACAGGCCTCTCCCTAAAAACAGCACCTTGTAATTTTAAATCCTTTCAAGTTTTCCAGATGCTTTCACATCTGTGGTGAATTAATTTATTGAATGAGTTCTGTCCTGTTCCTCCAGTGCCTGACACAATGCTTGGAGCAGGTGTAGGACTGGGTCCTTTTACATTTAGGCTTCTAATCTACTTGAGGAGATAAGACGTCGTTCCAAGGTGTGTATCACTGGCTATATTTTTATTTTGTATGCAAATAGGACCTTCAGTCCAGGGGTGAGTAGATTAGTTCTATCTGAGATCATCACTGAAGTGACACTTGCTTTGAGCATTGAATAAAAACCTGTGAGGCCAACAATACAAAATATTACTCCCCTCAGTTTAAGTAATGTACCCAAGGCTAATCGATTCTCCAGAGTGAACAGGTAAGTCTATTGTAAACAGGTCAGTCTTGATAACTTCCTCTATGTTGCTCATCGCCTCCATCTTTTGACTTTCTTCCATGCTATTTCTACCATGAGAGAGAGAAAAAAAAGGCGGGGGGGGGCGGGGCGTCTAACATCCTTAATAAACAGGCACCATCCTCAGAAACCTTCTAATTGTCGACTAGGCCTTGATGAGCTTGTTTATTAGGCCAGAAACTACTTCTTCATCAGGCCACTAACATATTCTTTTTCCTTCCATTGTATAATATACATTACTTCAGACCACCTTCTGAAGAGTGGAAAAGTGTGTGTGTTTCCTGTGTTTTCCTCTAAGAATCCAAAGAACGTTCTCAGATTCTGTTTCACTGTGCGGCAACCGTGGAAGGCAGAGATGAGCCAATGCTGTACCCATTTATAGCTGATAAAACGAAGGCCCAAGTTGCTGGTCTGTGTTAGAGGAAACAATAGAAAACTGTCTTGGTGAGCACATATTTTGTGGCTTTGTCTGCCCAGCCATTCGGTCTTCGGATACAGTGTATCTGTATGCAGGAGAAAACACAGAAATACAGGGTGTGCAGTAAATTGCCCACACATTAGGAAACAATGCATTTGTAATGAGAATTATAGTCATTTAAACATTATAGGACGTAACTTAAGAGTAAATCTCTAACGAACAAAGAAAAATAAAAAAAAACCAAAACGACAAACCAAAGAACAGACTCTTAACTGTAGAGAACAAACAGATGGTTACCAGGGGGAGGTGGGTGGGGGATGGGTGAAATAGGTGATGGGGACTAAGAGGACACTTATCTTGAGGAGCACTGAGTTATACATGGAATTGCTGAATCACTATATTGTACCCTGAAATGAACGTAACACTGCATGTTAACTGTGCTGGAATTAAAATTTAAAAAAAGAAGGGGCGCCTGGGTGGCTTAGCCAGTTGAGCATCTGACTTCGGCTCAGGTCCTGATCTCAGGGTCCTGGGATCAAGCCCCATGTCAGGCTCCCCTCTCAGTGGGGAGTCTGCTTGTCCCTCTCTCTCTGCCCCTCCCCCTGCTACTGCTCTTTCTCTCTCTCAAATAAATTAAATTAAAAAAAAATTTAAAAAAAGGGCACCTTGGTGGCACAGTTAAGTGTCCAACTCTTGGTTTCGACTCAGGTCACGATCTCAGGGCCCTGAGATCGAGCCCCAGGTCGGGCTCCATGCTCTGCACGGAGTCAGCTTCAGTTTCTCTCATCTCCCTCTGCCCCTCCCCACCACGTGTGCATTCTCTCTCTCTCTCTCTTTCTCTCAAATAAAAATAAATCTTTAAAAAATAATAAATAAATAAAAAAATAAAATCAGTCACAAAAAGATAAATACTGCACAGTCCCACTTACATGATGTATCTGAAGTAGTCAGACTCAGAGAAGCAGAGAGTAGAATGTTGGCTTCCAGGGCCTGGGGGAGGGAGAAATGGAGAGTTGTTTAATCGATGTGGACTTTCAGTTTCACAAGATGAAAATGTTCTGGAAATCTGTTGCACAGCAATGTGAATATACTTAACTATTGTATTGTACACTTAAAAATGGTTAAGATGGTAAATTTTAGGATACATGTTTTTGTTTTACCACATTAAAACATTTTAATTGAAAGAAAGTAAATATCTAAAGTGTTCAACACTAGATCCTTTTTTTTTTTTTTTTAAGATTGAGTATGGGCAAGTATTTGTAAGCTAATTATTTGTCCACTAGTAAGAGTTAGCACTTATTGGGATGCCTGGGTGGCTCAGTTGTTAAGCGTCTGCCTTCAGCTCAGGGTGTGATCCTGGCGTTCTGGGATCGAGCCCCACATTGGGCTTCTCCGCTGGGAGCCTGCTTCTTCCTCTCCCTCTCCCCCTGCTTGTGTTCCCTCTCTCACTGGCTGTCTCTCTCTCTGTCAAATAAATAAATAAAATCTTTAAAAAAAGAAAAAAAGAGCACTTATTGAAAGCCTACTATGTGCTAGCATTTCACATCTCTTTCTTTATTGGGAGGTTTTATTTAAGTTTAGTCTCATGAACTCTGTGCCACAGTTAATAACATTTTTCATTTTCCAATAACCCTTCAATCCATCTAAGATTACTGCATGTCAGGTGTGATTTTTGCCACCTTGATCTCTTTATTCTTTTAGCCAAGAATACTATAAAAAGTGATGATGTAAATAATTCCTGAATAAGTGATATTATCCCCAAATGGTGTAAATTAGCACATTTATGACTTTGTTTTCATTTTATCTTGTCAACAGTTTCATAGTTTTAACAATCTAATTTTATTGGATTTATTGAAATACTATAATCATGATTAATTTTTAATATTAATTGATATTAATATGAACTAGGATTAATACTCTCTTGTGTGACTGATATTGGTACTTGATTGGTGTTTATGAATCTATTTGATAGACCTGTTGTGATATTTCTACTTTATTTCAGAAGCCTTTGACTCTTGGTTCTCTGCAGACCACTCTGTTTCGGAACAGTCTCTGTTTAGTGTCAGTCATAGCCCTGGACACGTGTTAACTTCATCGGTAGCTGGTGGGTTTTGAATCCAGCTACTCCGGTGCTGGCTTTGCTCCTTTATTTGTATTGTCTACAAGCTTAGCTTCCACATCACACTCCTAGAGTCGGTGCTTCTGCCTTCACCTGTCTGTGCTTTTGGACATGACAGGTTCTAGGTTCTGGGAAGGGAATGGGTCTGCTTACATAATCTTTCTGTATGCTTGGAAGTCAGTACATTTAGTTTACTTCTAATGAATGATACCTGCAGAGCAGCTACTCAGGATCTTTAATAACATCCATCCTTCTTCCATGACCAGTCTGGTAAGGTTGAGTAGCAATGAGCTGAACAGATCGATAGTAATCACAGGCTGCTTGGAAAAGACAGCCTCCTCTATAATCTTGGGACAGCTTAGTTAGTGTTGCCACTCAACACCAGACGAGTGTGTGTGTGGGGGGAGTGGGGTAATAGTTGATTTTAAGGATTTCTAAGGACAAAACAACAACAAAAATCTATGGCTATGACTACCTTGTCTTCCTCTTTATCAGAAGATAAGCACATGAACAGCACAATAAGCGTGCCTGCTTCCCCTACTCTGAAACTGTCTTTTACTTCTTTCCCCCAGTGGTGCTTAGAGATAGCCTTNTCTGAAACTGTCTTTTACTTCTTTCCCCCAATGGTGCTTAGAAATAGCCTCCTTAGTTGCTCACATTTGCTGCAGCAATAAATGCAGTCTTTTTGTAAGGCCTGCCAAATCTCACTCCTTTGCTGCTGACCTCATGGACAAAAATCATCTTTAGATGTTTGGCCATAAGTCCTGTCCTTTAGAGTAAATTATGAACCATTTAATAATTAAGGGCCAACAAGCAGAGAAACCAGGACATGCAGTCGTATTGGATAGGAGACTGACCTGAAGAAAGTGGAAAAGGAGTATTTTTTCTTTCTTTTTTATCCAAGCTTGCTCTCTTTAAAAAATGNTACATGCTGAGTAGCTCACAGAATTAAGGAGAGGAGGCGTTGTTATAGACATGTGGCCTGAGAAATGGCTGGATGTGTTCAGGGAAAATAGCAACTCATTGGCTCAGAATTCCAGCTATAGATGCACTGTGAAGTTTGAGCAAGAATATGTGCCTTCATTAGAGATGCCAAAATATAAAAACAGTGAATACACCAGATTCTTCGTGCTGTGACACTGTATGAAGGATCACTTTACCTGTGCAAGGTCAGAAACATCATTATTTTCTTTCCTCTGAGTCAGAGAAGCTTAAGTCAAAGAAGTGAGTAGAGCTGGTAACAGAGATGCAACCAAGATCATTGGTTAATAGATTTGCTAATTATTTTTATGATTGTGCACATTAGCTCCTATGTGCCCCATTCAATCTTTGAGCATGACAGAACCAGCTAGATGAAAGAGAAATGAAAACTCTTTCAAAGGGTAAAAGGGGAAAAATTTAGGCATTATTAATATTGCTGATAATATATTCTACACTTATGAACCTCGCCCCTCATTCAGAGGTACTCTTAGGGCTTATAACATGCTTATGTAGATCAGACACATATCTGAGATTGGTGGCAAGTGGCTCTTCTAAAATCAAATCAAATTGAAAGACATCTGCTTACTCTGAAATGTCAATGACTCTACAAATGGCAAAGGGAGCAGGCTGGGTAGATATCTCCTAAGCGTGCTTGGGACACCTTATGTTGAACCTCTTCTGAAACTTTGAGCAGTTTTTTTTTGCATATCATCTGGCTTTTGTGGGCAGAGTGATATGACTTCTAATGTATATGTGGTGACAGTTGTTCACTGTAATCAGAATGGAACTTGAGTCCATGAAGGTTTTGCTGTTTTTTTGATGTTGTTGTTGTTTGTTTTTTTAATTGAGTCGTTCAACCTCAGCAGTCATCAAGGGGCCATTTAGTCCAGAGCTCCAAATCCAGCCCTGGGCTACATCTCCAGATAATGTAATATGTTATTTATCCCATTCATATTAAAATTCTTTAGGAAATCCTTCTATCAGGAGAAGAACCACCGCTTTTGGTTTTGTTTTGTCATTCCCTTCCTATCCTATTAGAGTGTGTGTGTGCGCGTGTGTATGTGTGTGTATGTGTAAAAAAAACAAAAACAAAAACAAAAAACACCTCAGGATAAAAAGTTGAGTCAGCAACTAGGAATTCTAGTCTAAAGAATCTAGACTCTAGAACAGAGTCATCAAACTATTGCCAAATCCTGCCTACCGTGTGTTTTCATAAATAAAGTTTTATTAGACCACAGCCACCCTATCTGTCTATGTATTATCTACTACTGCTTCCCTGCTACAGTGATGGAGTTTAATTACAAGGGAGAATCTATGGCCCACAAAGCTGAGTATGTTTAGTGTCTGGCCATTTACAGAAAAAAGTTTGCTAAACCCTGATCTAGACAGTGTTCCTAACGGTATGCCCAGAATCAGGTTGGTAGACCAGATGAACTGCAAGCCGTTCTACAGGCATCTTGTTAAAGATGAGAATGATACACAGACAACCCAGGGGTAACCATAGTAAATCTATAGGCAGAGTATTTAGGCATTTGCTACTTTCATTGAGCATCTGATAGTAACTTAGATTTCACTTTACCTGAGATTTCCCTTAGAAATCCTAGAGGGAACTGGACCAATTCATATTCCTTTCTGTGTCCGAGGTATTTACAGGGCCTGTGGCAACAAATAATCAAATGTTCAGTATATGTGGTTGAATGAATACAGACATATCAAAGGGCAGTTGGCACTATAATTGCTACCAATCCACTGGGGTTTGATAGGATACCAGGTAAGAAATCTATTTAAGAGTGGTGGGTTCGGGTTCGTAGGCTGGCAGCAAATTTTAATCTTCTCAGCTCTTGCTGTGAAGCCCATTGTTCTTTAACTACCTTTACTGGTCTCAATTTAATTTTTCTCTACTCTGTAAGTATATGTTGTGGATGGATAATAGGCTTGAATTTTATTAGGTGGGATCTAAAGAAGACGTTCCTGGTATAAATGATGTTACTGGAACAAATGACTAAGAGATGTTAATGAATTTCCTTTTCTGGCCTTTAAAAATTAATGGGATGCAAGCTCTTCTCTCTGAAAAGGTTAAAGACCAGGGGTGGGGATTAGTCAACTTAAAATATATTTATCTTCCTTGGAACTTTTGTTTCTAACAGGGAACCAACGGAAGAATAGGTATTTATTAAATAGCTACCATGTGCCAAAAATCATAATAGTTCTTTTAATTTTCAGCACCACCCTAAGAGTTAGATACCATTCTCATTTGCAGAGAAAGATACCATAACCATACCAAGATACCAGAAAAAGATGGAGAAATTACTTAGAGTCATCTTGTGAGTTGAATCACTCAGGACGTGAATAAAGGACTATCCATGTCCACAACCCGTGGTCTTTCCACTGGACCGTGATAGCCTTTCTGTTCAAAAGTAATCAGTCCTGGGGCGCCTGGGTGGCACAGTTGTTAAGCGTCTGCCTTTGGCTCAGGGCGTGATCCCAGCGTTCTGGGATCGAGCCCCACATCAGGCTTCTCTGCTAGGAGCCTGCTTCTTTCTCTCCCACTCCCCCTGCTTGTGTTCCCTCTCTCACTGGCTGTCTCTCTCTCTTAAATAAATAAAATCTTTAAAAAAAAAAAAAAGGTAATCGGTCCTTTCTATCCTTTTTGAAGAGATTTACTTTGTTTTGGAAAGTGGAGCTCCTGCTTGGTTGTTAGGGTAGCACTGATTCTGTGCACTCGCACCAAGAGAATTTTGGTATTTTTTTTCCATTTTTTTCTTCTTCCCTGTTTGTTACGCTCCTCTTTGCTTATCCTGTAGAGTTTCAAACACTCTGAACCTTTTCTCAAAATAGATTGTTCTAAATCTAGGAAACTTTTGAAGTTATAGATTCCTGCATACTCCTAGGACCTATTGGACTAGAACCTCTGGGGAAGAGACCCAGAGATCTAAATTTTTAACAGGCTTCCTTTCTCTGCCCTACGTCATAAATGTCAGAAAGACTGTCCTTTAGAGAGTTAGTCTTTCAGTGCCCTTCAATGACATCCTCAACTTAGCACTCTTCCTAATTAAGTTTATAGAGTTTCCTTTTCTTTCACTTTCTTTCTTTTTCTTTTTCTAACATGAAAAAGATTATTTTGTAGTTCTTTAGTTCCAAGGCTAGTTAATATTTCTAACTAGAATATGGCTTGCTCTTTTTATGATTCTGTCAGGAGGAACAGAGCATGCTTATGTAACAAATAAAATGGAACTCTTGCACACAAAAACTTCATTTTGGACTGTCATCAGAGCCTGATCAATATGTGTCCTAGGGTCCAAATAAGGATACAGACTACACTTCTCATTCCAACCATCTTAGCCACCAAGTCCATCATTATCAATCTTATTAGAACTAATATCTCAGGGGCGCCTGGGTAGCTCAGTCCGTTAAATGTCTGACTCTTCATTTCGGCTCAGGTCATGATCTCAGGGTTGTGGATCAAGCCCTGCATCATGCTCCATGTTAAGAGGGGAGTGTGCTTAAGGATTCTCTCTCCCCCTCCCTCTACCCCTCCCCCACCTCTCTCTCTTCCCCCCTCCCTCTTAAAAATAAAGAACGAATATCTCATATAAAACTGTATTATATTTCTATTGCTGCCTAAAAAATTACCATAAATTTAGCTCCTTAACAAAGCACAGTTTTGTAGATCAGAAGACGAGGTGAACTCTGCTGGTTTTTTACTTAGCGTTTCATAAGGTTGAAGTTAAGATGTCAACTAGCCGGGCTCCCCCCTGGGGACTCTGGGATAGCATTCTCATCCACATTCATTCAGGTTATTGATAAATCCAGTTCCTGAGGCTGTAGGTCTGAGGTCACTGTTTCTTTGCTGGCTGTCATCTGGTCCTGTTTATTCCTAGAGACCACCCACATCTCTTCTCCCACAGCCTCTCCATTTTCAGTCCAGCAATGGCACCTAGGATCCTTCTCATGCTTACTCTCTGGCTTACTCTTCTGCTCTTCTTTCTTTTTTTTCCCCCTGCCTTTAAGAGCACATGTGATTAGATTGGGTCCATCCAGATAATCCAAGATAAGCTCCCTATTTTAAGGTTAACTGATTAGTAACCTCAATTATATATGCAGTGTTCCTTTTGTCATGCAATCTAACATATTCATCAGGGAAGGACATCTTTGGAAGGGGAGGCAAAATTCTGCCTACCACACTCACCCACACACATCATTAAAATGTAATAAAAATAGATCTTCTATACTATAAAGATAAAAGAAGTATAATGTATATTAAGTGAATACATTTTTCATTTATTTTAATATGTGAGAGTATAGATCCTACACTATTAGAAGTCAAGTTGTCCGAAAGAAGAGTATGATGAAGACTGATACAGATTGGTAGGACTGGCAACCCAGTTTCCAAGAGCAGCATGATTGTCAGTTATGTGATTTTAAGAAATGGTGAGAGGGCCCCTGGGTGGCTCAGTCAATTGAGCATCTGACTCTTGGTTTTGGCTCAGATCATGATCTTGGGATCGTGAGATGCAGTCCCAAGTCTGGCTCTACACTCAGCGCAGAGTCTCCTTGAGAGTCTCTCTCCCTCTGAACACCCTCCATCTCCCATGAAAATAAATAAACAAATAAAATCTTAAAAAAAAAGAGAAATGGTGAACAGCTCTTGGAAAAGTTCTCAATAAAATTTTGAAAAAGAATACAATCTTCCCTTGAGTTAAATGGGAGTTAAATTTTGTAAAACTTAGTATATGTTAAAAATTCAAAAAAAAATACGTTGATATGTAAAATGGAGTTTTGACTCTAGAGATAGTTTTCCACCTATAGGAAAGCCTAGTGTAATATTTGAACATTATGTGTGGTGATATCTAGCATCTCCTTGTCCATACCCTATGCCCAGGGTATGTGACATAGTGATATTGTGACAATTTTAAAACATCCCGCGAATTTACAAAGGGTTCCCTAGGGGATAGTGGCATTTATCCCCCACCAACGCCCCCCCAATGAGAAATACCAGCAAAGTGACAAGAAAAACTTTTCAGCTTGGAGATAGTGGTTGGTTCTCTCTGAACCTTTAACAGAAGCTCTGTCTGTTCTTGGCCTGCTCATATAGGTTTAATAACTCATCAAAAACAAATTCCCTAGGTCATATACACTCTGGACATTTATACTGTAGGGATATGCATAGGTGAAGAGTGAGGGTCAGGGAGCCATGCAGTATTCAGTTCATTCTTGGGTTCTGTGTGACAGAGAGAGTGTAAGGTAGAGGTTACAATTATGAACTTGGGAGTCAGCCAGCTTGACATTTGATACCAGGTTCTGCCCATTATCAGTTGTCTGAGTATGGACAGGTTCCCTCAATTCTTGGAGCCTTGTTTTCATCATCTGGAAAATAGGGAAGTATGTCTGTCAGAGCACCTAGCCAGGTGCTATGGAAGAAACCCTGGTTTTTTTAAGGCGCATCCTGTCCCTTCGCTTCTCTTCTCTGCACTGTGGCACCAGCATAGGGTTCTGTACTGAGGAGATGATTCCTTTTTAATGTGCAAGTGTTTCTTGAATCTGCGAGATAAGATTGGCTTTCCAAAGGGACTAGATTCTTCCAGAATCTGAATATTCCCTGGTCCTTCTCCAGAATTCTAGTCCATCAGGTCCTAGAAGTCTCTCATGATGAGTAGATCAAATATTTATTTTATTTTCTACTGTTCACCAAACTTTGCCTGTGTTTTTTTCTTTGCTGAGGGCTCTGTCCATTTTTTGACTAGAGTATTACCTCTTCAAAAATAGACTGATGCTTGAATTTTCTCCTAAAGTCCATTAAGCAACCTGAGTCTTGTTCCCTGAATTTTAGGGAAGATTGGTTATTACTCATAATTTGTATAAAAACCCAGCCATGGCAAAAAAGAAAAGGTCTCTCTCAGGATTTTCAAACACATTTTAAAGCAAACAAGAGCTGAAATGTCTTCAGAGGTATGAAAATAGCAACGGATTCTCATTAGCCTCATCACTAGAAGAAAAAATTAGATAAATACCTAATTACTGAAGGCCTTATGCTGGGCTCTATGCAAAGGACATGGTACAGGCGCGGTCTCTGTCCATGGGAAGCTTGCTCTAGAAAACCCTCTTACTGAGAGCACCACATCTTTGGGTACAGGATGGAGGGACTGATTAAGTGGGTGCTGATGGTGGTGGTAATTTGCAAGGGATACAAGAAATTACATTGCAGTGTAGGAGGGAAGTATAGCTCACAGCTAAGCGCATAAATGATACTCAATAAAGAGCTGAAGATTTAACAAGTCATGGAGACTTCTTTCCCAAGGCAATCTCTGAACAGAATTTTGGGAGATCATCCTTCATTTCAGAGAATTAGGCTCATGTACCCTGATGTGGAAGTGCCGGGCGTCCTGTCTGTCATTTCTCTGCCACCCCTCCATGTAGCTCTGACACACAGTCCACATTACTGACCATTTTTCTTCTGGGAAGCAGCCAGGGAGTGCATTCCCTTGAGCACTTGCTCTGGCATTAATCTCCAGCTATGTGTTTTCATTTCACTTCCTGTAAAATTCCATCTGTAGATCCTGTGCTTGACCTAAGGTTAGATGGCAGGGGAACAAAATACTGATTCTCATTTCAAATCACAATTGTTGCTAAAAATAGCAAACTTCATAACCTGGTAGCTCCCTTGGATGCAAAGTGATGGATGAGCTTCTGCTGATTAAAAAAAAAAAAAGTCCATAACTCTCAAACTATAGTTCGAGTTAAAGTAAATGGTAGTAATAAAGCACAGCTAATACACTGCTGAATTATTCATATTGATTATAAAAACTTCACCCTCAATGTCAAAGAAGCCACATCCTATACAGGGTATCTGTAGTCAGAGATCACAGGAGTTGCCTAGTCCTACATGAAAAGGAAGGTTCACATACTGAATCAGGGTTACACTAAAAAGCATGAAGTAAAGAAATTACTGTAACTAGAAAATGTTGTAAATAACAAATAGAATTCATTAGACATTGTTAATAGAAATAATTATAAGCTACTATATTCTGGTGCAGTTGATAACTTGATGATGGCCTGTGAGTAAGTATTCCTTGCTCAAAGCTAAAACCTAAGGATGGCTCGTAGTCTTAAGACCTCTGTCCTTATCTCCTAACTGGACTCCCTGCTTTTCCTACCTCTGCCATTCTCTAGTTTATTCTACACACAGCAGTCAAAATGACCGCTTAAAAAATGTTGTCAGTTTCTGTCATATTTTTGATCACATCCCTTGAGTGCCTTCCCATCTCACAGATGAGAAAACCCAACCTTCTTACACTGTCCTTCAAGAAAGGCTTTTTGCTTGATCCAGCCCCTGCCTCCTTCTCTCTACTCATCACCCTCTGAGCTATAAGCGTGCAACTTCTTCTGTTCCTTGAATATACCTTAAGGCCTTGAAACCTGTAATTTCTTCTGCTTCAGATGTACACCCATTTCCGTCCCCAGCTTAATTCATCTGCCCAGGGAGGTCCTACAAAGCCATCCAAATTAAAGTAGTCACCATGCTGTCACTTTTTGTACCCTGTTTTGTTTTGTTTTTCTTTTTCTTTCTTTCTTTTTTTTTAGAGGGGAAGGGAGGGAGTGAGAGTGAGAGAGCACAGGGGATGGGGTGGGCAGAGGAAGAGAGAGAATCTTAAGCAGTCTCCACAGAGCTGGATGAGGAACTTGATCTCACAACCCTGTGATCATGACCTGAGCCAAAATCAAGAGTCAGATGCTTAACTGACTGAGCCACCCAGGCGCCCCTACCCTGTTTTGTTTTCATCCATCTTATTGGTGGGATTGATGCATGCTCCTTGAGACTGGAGTCCTTCTTGTTTTATTGAATGTTTAATCCCCAGTATCCAGCACAGATTCTGTCATGTATTGTCCCCAATTCATCTGGTTTGTTGAGTGATACGCTCAGTTGTACACACATGTTATTATAGGAGTGTTAAATGCTTTTCCCTGTGTATCATTTTACTGCTTTAATGGGCTAGCATCACTCTTTTCTTTGTTTAGTGGGCAACTAAAGCTTCTCTGATCTGATTCACTCCCATCGTTTATGATAAGAAACCTAAACCATCCAGATATGCCAGTAGACTTGTATTTAAGAGAAAAGATCAATTCTAGGCACAATGGTGACTACTATTTCAGGGTCCATAGAGTGTTTTCTCTGATGATGCAAATTCTTTGGCTCTCAGATGCAATGAGCTCATTGTATATTAGTAAATATTTATAAAGTACTCTATTGACTAAGTGTTTCACAATCAGTTTGATTAGTGGTTCCTCCCAGCAACCTTGTGAGGTCAATCAGCAGTATTAAAGAACAGCCCAGAGATGTTGGGCAGTTTGCCCAACATCACTCAGCAGGTCATTGGCAAAGCCTGCATTGGCAACTTCAGAGCCCATTACTGTGACGAGACCTGGTGTTGACTCCTCTTGAAAGGGTGACCCCTCATCGCTTTTCTTGTAGGGTAGACATATAAACACTGAATGTTCTGAAATGAGAGAAGTGTAAAGGCCTTGAGTTGAAGGAGTTATTGCTGCAATTAGAAACTGGAACCGGCTACTGAAATTTGAAAATGTTACTTAATGGAGGTGAATTAGAGGACATTATTTTTGAGAGAAGGAGAGAATTATAGTTTGAAAAAGTAGGAATGTAAAAAGCAGGAATGTGTGTAGAAAATTAATTTGGGTGGCTTTGGGGATTGAGAAATAATAAGTTATAGGACCAAAATATTTTAGGAAGAATCTGGGTCATGGTATCAGATCTAAGTTCTATTCAGAAATAAGTTAAGTTCTCTCAAATAATATGCCACCGACCCACCTCCATCAAGCTGTGTTTTCTGATGTTTTGTGAGGGGGAGATCTGCTTTTAAGTATATAATGTTTCATTCTCTGAAGTCCAACATACAAATTACACAGGCCCTGCCATTATCAATATGTCCTGCTAAATGTCTTCTAGGAATATTATATCAAGGAGAATCTGCTGTAAGAAACCACGCTGCATCTCACTTCCCTTTATATTTTTTTTCTGTTTTTTTTTTTTCCTTTCTTTGGGATTTCAGATAAGTTGTTCTAAGTCAGTGATCTGTTATGTTCTATATCATTTTCACCCTTTGGACCTTCAGATTATATCTCCTAAATCTGTTCCTTGGAAGCAGATTCTCTTAAACCAAAAACCACCTACAATAATAACTGCTTACATTGGTAAATTCTTTCTACACATCGAGAAATTTTCAGGGAGCATCTCCTTTAACCCTTCCAACAATCCTATGAAAATGGATACCATTTTATCCCCTTTTTACAGGCAGGAAAACTAAGGTCCTAGAAACTTTGTGCTATTAAGATGTTACTAATATCATGCTTTCCCTTCTCAGAACCTTCCAAAGGCTTAACATGGTCTGCGAGGCTCAGTGTGGTGTAGGTGCTGTTGTCTTCACCAAGTGGCCAACTATATTCCCATTTTCCTCCTTGTTTATAGCCTCTGTCCTAGGTGTGCTCACCTCCTTTCTGTGAGTCATACACTCTGAGCTTGGACCTCATTTAGTGTCCTGGTACTTGCTGTCCCACTGCCTGTAATACTCTTTCTCGCCGTACATATCTGCCCACTTTCTGTCATTCCAGTGTATTCTCAAATGCCTGATCACAGCGGCCTTTCTCTGACCGTGCTATGTAAAGTTGCACACCCCTTCTTCACTCTCTGTCCTCCTTACTCTTTTTCTTTTCCTTAATGGCATTTACCATCACCTGAAAAATCATACATTTGTGTCTATGTTTACAATCTGTCTCTCCCCACTGGAATTTAGGCTCTGCAAGAACAGCAATTTTGTAGTGTTATTTTTTTTTTTTTCCTATCTCTCTTTTATTGCCGGGGCCCAGAACAAGGCCTGCAACATGGGAGACACAACATAACATAAATAATTGTTGAATGAGTGAATGAATGAACCATTGCAATATAGTGCAACACTCTATTTCTAGTAACTAGGTTAACTTCACGGGAGGTGCACGTTATTCCTGGCTATGAAAAATCAGGCTTGGACTTCCGATGAACATGTTGTAGCACCTGTTACCAAGTATTTCAGGTGCCACTAGTGCCACAGAAAGATTCAAGCCAAAAAGGATCTGAGTGTTTTAATTTATACTGTGTTCATCTTGAAACATGTAAGAATTCAGGGAAGGGACTATGTTTTTAAACGATTTTATTTATTTTATTTGAGAGCAAGAGAGCATGCATGCATGAGTGGGGGAAATGGGGAGGGGCAGAGGGAGAGGGAGAAGCAGGCTCCCCGCTGAGCAGGGTGCCCATCTCAGGGCTGGATCCCAGGACCCCGAAATGATGACCTGAGCAGAAGGCAGACAGTTAACTGACTGAGCCACCCAGGCATCCCAAAGGAAGGGGCTGTTTTAAGATTGTGAATGGGACTGCCAGTTTTATCGATATTATTTTGTTTTTAATTTTTTTAATTTAAATTCAATTAGCCAACACATAGTACACCATTAGTTTTTGATGTAGTGTTCATTGATTCATTAGTTGCATATGTTACTTTGCTTTTTAAATAAATGGGAAATCTGAGGGCAGTGAGACCTGGCAGTTCTCCTGGTACTTATGGATGAATGTTAGTGTTGCCTAGAGTGATGGTGTAGGTTAGAACTCTATGCTTGTTTGGCTGGACCGTCCAGATTTTGTGGAAGGGATGTTGCCTATGGGCAACTGCATGCACTGCATGCAGACCGGAGGGGGTACACATCAGTGACAGAAGTTTTTCTGGGAAAAAACAAGTGATTGTTTGTTTGTTTGTTTACTCTATCTCATGAGGGATGCTGAAGTACATTCTCTGTAAGGATTATATGTAATTTTTAAATTTTTAATATCCTCTTTGACGACCAGCTCTAGTCCTGGTCCCTTTCCCAAATGTTGCCATCATTTTCAGTTTGGTATGATTCCAAAGTACAATTGTACAAGTTTCTTAAACATCTAAGCCTCTATGTTTTTCTGTTTGTTTGTTTTTTGGAGGATATAGTATCCCATATAGTATTATGTTCCTTCCTTACAGTATTCCATTTTAAGATGGATAGGCTTTATAAAGTGAATTTTGTTCTCTGATGAGATGAAAGTACTTTTGCATATTTGATAACCTGTAATTCTGAGAAGTGTCTTGGCGCGTGAATCAGAAAACCTGAGTTCTCCTCATGACTCAAGTTTCAGCTGAATGCTTGACTTGCTTTAGCCTGACTCTCAGCTTCTTCATCTGCAGAATCACAAAGTTGAGACTATTCCATTGTGTGGAAACTACTTTTTTGATCCCTGGAAGTTGTGTGGAAACATTAAAGAATCACTAAAGAGGGAGACTAGGACGTGTGTGGGTGGGGGGCATGGGTTGGGGTGGTGGACAGGTGCTTCAATAAGGATAGCTCCCTATCTGTTGAGTGTACATTTAGAGTAGAGCTTAAGCTCTCCTACTGCTTAAGAAAAAAAAATGAAAATCATTGAATAGAGATGAAATCATGTCTAAGACCTTATTGAAGTTCTAATAGTCTAGAATTTTTAGCTTTCCTGAAAGTAATCGGGACACAAAAATGGTGATATTATAAGATATTGCAATGATATGCAACAATGAACAAACCATGTTTTCTGGCCAGACTCAATCATTTCACTTTTAAAGAAACTAAGAAGAAAATAGATGGGATATAACAGGCAAAAGATATACCTCCATCTCAACATTTCAACCCCTGGCTGTCGCGTGCAATTTCGGGATGGTATTTTTCTCTAAGCCTTACTTCTCAGAAGTGTGTTGTAGGCTTCCCTATGGATGCAGAGTTCCCCCAAACTCCTCCAGCTACAGGAATTTTAGAATATTACAAATACAGCTAGAGATCAGCTAGTCCAGTCGTCTCCAATTACACACGAGGAAGCATCTCACATTTTTCATTCACTTAACTTTCAGAAAACTCAAGGTAGCAAAAGCTCACTTATGCACCACCATGTGAGGCTGAGGTTCCCCCCATCTATGGGAAACAAACCTAACAATTTGGCCCTAGACCGTAATACCCAGAGAACAGCTTCCCCACCTTAGGATAATTGCATCATTTAAAATCAGGGAATCAAGAAAGCCCATTGTCACCATTAAACATTTAAGTTGCTTAAGCTTCCAGAATACATTTTTCATAATTTTGTATTATATTCAATTAGCCAACATATAATACATCATTAGTTTTCGATGTTTTTCATCATTTTCATGTGTATATTCTGATTGAAGGGAGAGGAGGACCAAGTAACGTTGGCTTCATTCAATAAATATTTCACTACTATTTTCCTATTCCCAGGGCAGGACAATTACAGTGCTTCTTTAGCCAAACAGTGTGTCCTGTAAGAGAGTGGAGCACTGTGTCTGAAGTCCCATGTGACAATTAGCAATTATAGCTCAAATTTGTTTTCTGATGCAGATGGCAAAACATAGCATACACACACACACACACACACACACACACACACACACACACACACACCCCATTCCTGTCTAGCACTCTTCACAACCAGGGGGAAAGTCTGCAGTGGTCCCTAGTACCATCACTACCTTTGAGTCTTTATTAGATGCTTGGGCTGGGGGTCCTCTTTCAAACACAAAATTGACTTTAGGATGATAACTGGCAGATATTATGCATAGATTGGTGGTTCTTTGTTTGAGAGGCAGTGATCTAAGTTCTGTGTGCTTCACTGGGAAAATCCATCCTTTTCCTTTTTTCTGGACAAACTCTCATTCTATAAAGAGCACAATTTCAATATGTGAGCAGCTACATCTCTGTATTAAGCATCTGGGCTTCAGAGACTAACTGCCCGGGTCTGAATCGGGCTCTGCTCATTGTTGCCATGTAGCATTGGGCAAGTCAGTCATCCTCTCTAACTTTTGATCTCCTCATCTCTAAGATGTGAATCATACCAGTACTTAACTCATGGAGATCCATGAGAATTAAGTGAGCCAGTCCTTGTAAAGTGCTCAGGCAGAGTGTGGTATGTCTTCAGTGTTCTGTAAGTGTTCTCTATTATCATTCATAAACAATTCGGCAAGCAGATATGAGTGTGGAGTAACTCATACCTCAGCATGAGGATGGATGTGCTATGTGATGGATCAGAAATACCTGGGGATTAGGGTCATATCAGAAGAGAGAACCCTTGGTAAAGCTGAATAGACATGCCCCCCCAAAATTTATCTTTGTGTAACTGATAAATGCATATTTTTCCATTGTTATATTGATATAGAATACTTTAATAAATATAAGACATTTTATGTACACATTTGTATGATTTCTTCCTAAGTAAGCCCCTAAATTCTCTTACATTTATGTCTCATAATGACTCTTGCCTGACATAAACTCAGGGTAGGAGAGCCCTGAAGTTTTCTTGCCCCCTCACCATGCAAAAAAGAAATAGAATCATCAACTGTGAAATTTCTCCAATTATATTTTCTAATAACAAGGAGAACATTTAAGAGAAGTGGTGTTCAGTTCAATCATCATCATGATTGGAGCCCCTTCTGGATTTCAAGAAGCAGCTATGATGTTGGAGGGAGAAGAGTAAGTGTAAAGGCACTGTGCTCTCCAGCAGGTGGTACCGGGCCTGGAGAGCAGCATCCGATAAGGTGGCACACAGCAGAATATAAAAACAAGGTAGGAGCCATTCAGATGAGTTTGAGCTCATTCTGCAGAGGGGTGTGAGAAAGTTCAGTGAGGGAAGGGATATTTGAGTCCAGCCTTGAAACAGAGAAACAGGCGGAAAGAAGGGTGAAAGGGTAAATATGAACCAGTCCTGCCTTCAGAGAACAGAATCTATTAACACAGAAAACTGTGAGCCAATGACACTTTCAGTACAATGTATAGGGCTCTGGGATGTCATTGAAGAAAGAATGAAGTCAGGTAGTCATCTGGCATTGCCAGGAGAGGCGTCCCAGGGAAGGTGGCTGTGGAGTGAAATCTTAAATGATGAGAAGGAGTAAGTGCCCTCTGCCCTCGCCACCACTACCGACTTGTCTGCTGAGCAGCGGGTATCACATCTGCAAAGCTTTGGAGGCATGAAAGCGGCTGCACGTGTGAGGAAGAGTGAGCAGTCATGTTAGTGAGCTCCTGCAGGGAGTTCTAGCCGCAGCAGGACGGTAACCGCTTGCACCAGCCTGGGAAGTATCACGGGAGCAGAGGGTACAGATAGAGACGCTCCAGGCAGGCAGGTGCGTGTGTGAGAAGGAAGTCGTGGACATCATCTAGTTAAGGATAATACTCTTCCCTGCCCTAGCTCCTGAAAAAGAAACCTTTACTTAAAAAGGAGACCTCTATTTAAATTATTTGCCCTCCCATACTTAGGCAAAATAGAGATCCAGGTATCAGCACGGGTTTTAGTTATTTTTATACTCAGTGAACTGAAAGATGTTTCAGAGGTAAAAGTAACCACTATTTTGGTGTTCTCTGTATTATGGATGAACATTTTTACCACTCGAGATGTGTGGCATGTGTAACAATGTGGTGTGGACGATATTGCCACCTTTTCTTTGGAGTCATACATAGTCACATTCAGATGCATTCAGGAGGGTTCTTATCTCAGCTACCCTGTGTGATGAGAAAGAAACATCAGGAACACAATGTGATAATCCAACAAGGAAATGAAGACAATGGCACAGTAGGACTGGAAAGATGAGCGGGAAATTTTACAACTTGTGGACACATAGGTACCTATCCCTGACATTTAAAAAATAACTTAAAAAATTTACAAATCAAACTAAATTGGAAATACTGTGACCCGTGGCAGAGTAGAAATCTTTGTATCACTTTGACATGCCTCTCCCTAAATCCCCTATTTAACCCCCTTCTCTCTAATTCTGCAAATTAACCTGAAAAGTTCAGGGTCTCCAAGAAACAGAGGGAAGCTTGTTCAGCTCAGGATGCACCATGATGTCTCAGCAGCACGTTTAAATTATATGTTTAGGCTGACAGGCAAACGTATTTCACGGCAGAATCCTTAGAAAGCAGGAGACAATTTCCTTTAGCTCCACGTCATCGTTTGATGTAGATTGCCTATTATATTCTTGAGGTATTATGAAAAATGGATTTGGAGATATTTTCTTGACAGTGGGTAGACTAATGGAATCTGGTGACTGTATTTAAAATGTGCAGGGGTTTGTTATAACATGGTAATAGAAATATCAATTGCACTGACAGGTTAAAAAAAATCTGTCAATGAATGATAATGAAGTTATTTAAATGTCGACTCACTCGCAAACATTTTCCAAACCCTAAATTATTCTCACTGCTTTAACCTCATGCATCCTAAGTTATTAAGGAGCAGTGTCTGCGATGCAGCCAACGCGCCTTTGGCTTTGGAAGCTATTTTTATGCCGCCAAATGCACTAGGAGCAATGAAAGTGGCTGCTCTTAATGATTTTAGGAAAGAAACAAAACACAGAAGCCACAGCTGCTTGATTGAGAGGAGGATGTTGTTCCGCTTTTGGGACATCTCACTGGCACTGGTTTGAGTCATGCCCCAGTGCTTCCTTGCTTCCTGTCCCTAAGCTTCCCCTGCCCCTCGGGTCTTTGTTTTGTGACCTTGGCAGTCTGGCTTGGGATGCCCGGGCTAGGGCACTTACCTCTCTGGGGTCCGAAGATTACTTCTTTTTGAAGGAGTGGCCTGGATCATTCTTGGTTCAAAGAGTGTCCAGGAGGCTTCTGCGTTCGTTCTCCTTCCATATGGAGAAGACCCCTCATGTGCCAGCACTATCCTGAGACCTGGGGATTTGGGGGGGGGGGTGAACCAAACATATGTCCACTGCCCTTATGGTGCTTAGAGTAGTCTAAGATGCCAGGCAGGGGTTTCTTGATTAAAAAGTAGGGGAGCACAGAACATGCTCCCCACCCTGGTCCCACTTCCCCCCACAGGGCTGATTGAATCTGCTAGTAGCAAGAACTGTAGTAGTCCCTGCCAGATTATGCAGGCTTCTTCATTTTGACTTAGTAGAAGTCCAACTGGCCGTACAAGAAGAGCAAGCTTCCATCCAGTCAGCCAGTCAGTGAAGAACAAATTGTGAGCGCCTGCCATGTCTGGGACAGTCTTCTGAGAGCGAGGAAGACAGCGGCGGGCAACACAGACATCTTTTCTATTCTGCTCTCATGGAACTTTCATTCCAGAGGGGGAAAGACAAAATTAAAAAAAAAAAAAAGTACAAATGTATCAGATGGGGGGTAAATACTATGCATAGAGAAAACAGAAGAGGCTAAGAAGGATGGAGTATGCTGGAGGTGTGGGAAAGATGCTGTGTCATACAGGATGACCAATGTTCAGCAAGAAATGAGGAGGCCATCTGGGGAAAGAGCTTTCTAGACACACGGAATAGCAAGGCTGGAGTGGGCTGGGGTGGGGGCACGCAGAAAAGGCAGAGGAATTAAGAGTTGGGCATCTATTATGTTACCAACTTAGTAGATAAGAAAGCACATCTGAAGTTGATTTGTGGAGGACCCCAGAAGACAGACTGGTTACTCCGCTAGTTGAGAGCCTGTGTCTAGTTCTGTTTGACTTCAAGTACTCCTCTTTCTATGAAGCTGTGCTGTC
Source organism: Ailuropoda melanoleuca (assembly GCF_002007445.2). Classification (NCBI taxonomy): domain Eukaryota; kingdom Metazoa; phylum Chordata; class Mammalia; order Carnivora; family Ursidae; genus Ailuropoda; species Ailuropoda melanoleuca. Next base: position 107,471,501 of record NC_048223.1, on the reverse strand, counting down.
TTGATAATCTTCGTGAGACATGATCAGATAATTCACAAGCTGACCCGCTTCTTTTGATATTTCTAGCCTTCCTAGGAGCTAGGGTGGACCAGATGACAGACCTACCTTCTCTTTCTTCTTAGCTCATTGTGATGGTTTCTGCTTATGGTTTTCTTGAGATGGATTCTCTCTGGCAGGCCCTGTGTCCTTTTACCTGGTATGAAGAAAAGCCAGGTTTTGGTCTACACCATGTAAAACTTCAGTTTGAGTTCATGTTCCTTTTACAAAGAAATGCTGAACTAGGTTTTTAAATAGATTTCCTTTTCCTCTTGTGACTTTTGAGAGAGGCAGTGCAGCCTGGGGTTGAGGATGAAGGCTCTCGAGTGGCAGCCTGCGTGAGGACTGCATCTTCCAAATTCTGTGGCCTCAATTATATTCCTGGCTCCTCCTCGTCTGTAACCTGTGATTAATATCAGTGTCTGTCACATGGGCTTCTGCATGTGAAGGGCTTAGATCACATTGTAAGCACCCTGATAAACATTCATTTTTATTATCTGTTAGGTTTCCTAAGCATGAAAGTCCATTCAGAAAATCCTGGCACGCTTATTATAGAAGCAGAGTGTAGAATCATTCACTCTCAAATTCCAGCCAGTTCTTATCCTTACCTCTCTAATTTGAGCCCCACACAAAGCTCCTGGCACACATGTCCTTTAAAATATGATAGACTAGATTTGGTTACATTTAAAAATGGTAGTAACTTCATGAATATTTTCTCTTCAAAAAAAGCTAAATCTAAATTATTTAGTATATTCAAATTCTTCTTGAGGGTTTGTGTTGTGGGTTTTAGTAAGTGATAGGTAAAGGATACCAAAAATAATCAAGANTTCATGAATATTTTCTCTTCAAAAAAAGCTAAATCTAAATTATTTAGTATATTCAAATTCTTCTTGAGGGTTCGTGTTGTGGGTTTTAGTAAGTGATAGGTAAAGGATACCAAAAATAATCAAGAAAAAAATTAGTGACAAAATAAATAAACAAAAGCTGTCACTTAGAGATGGCCTATTACATGCCAGTCATTGTGTTCAGTACTTTTTATGGATTAATTTAGTTTACAAATGATTCTGTGCTTATTTATTGTCTCATTTGATGCTGTATTATCATACCAGAGGAAATGCAATCACATTTTCTTTCTGCCACTCCCTGTGGAAACTAGTCATGCTCTGTATTGGTCCCTTCTTTGTGTGTGATGGGACACTGCCACCTGAAAAAGAGCACAAGGTCTTGGAAGGTAGGGGGTGCCATGCATTGACCGTGGTTTCTCCATTCATCAGGGCAACTCATTTCAGCTCTATGACTATAGTAGATACTTAAATAAAGACATACTTTCAAATGTTCTAAAAGTCACTATTTAAGATATGTTTGCAAAAAAGGTAGTATAAGGATTAAGGATCAAAAGCAAAAAACCTGAGCTCCTTAATTTAGTCACTTGCATATTTACTTTACTGGAACGCTTTTTTTCTTTTTTTTTAAAGCTTTCAACTTTTTCTTGCGCAGCATAGTTGCTGACAAAAACCCTGTTTCCATCTGTATATAAGTCAACCTGTAAACAAACCTGAAAGAAAAAAAGTTTGTTTTGGAATGTTTTAAAAAATGGTACAAGTTGAGAATTCAAGGCTGTTTATATTGCATGTTAAATACATTACTGTGTGCTACGTATCTTTTTAAGATTACTCTTTCTTTTTTTTTTCCTTGACAACAGCAGTCATTTTATGGTTGGCATAGACTGGCATTTCTCTTTGCAAATTTGATTTGTTTTAAATATTTTTGTTGTTCCCCTTTTCTTATAAAAACGAGATTCATAATCTTTCTTTTGCCTTTTTTTTTTTTTTTTGGTCTTTGATATGCTTTTCCAAAGTATGTTGCTCAGAACACTAATTTAATTAAATATCCCTCGAGAATGAATCCTATAGTCAAATATGTTTGGAAAATGCTTCATAGAATATGCATTTAAGAAGTTCACAGGGTATATTAAATAAAAAGATTTATGTATGTATATGAGGAGAATAAAATTTATAAGTTCTCAAGTAAAGGAACATTAAATTTTGCCTTATCAAGCATTTCCTAACATTTTTTGATCTCGGATAACACTCCTCTCCCCCATATCTAGGGACGATACTTAAAATATTTAACAGCCAGTACATTGGCTCACCAGCCTGCCTGCTGCTCAACTGTCTGTCTCTCATCTGCTCTTTCAGAGCCCAGATTCCTAGGGGGCTGCATTTCCCACCGTTGACCATACAAGGATAACTGGAAGCATCTGTTAGCTGGGAAGGGGAGTTTGCAGATGGGCACTAGGAATCGCTTTCCAGGGTGCAGTGCCTTCTCCAAGGTCACTGTCTTCTCCCCTGGGACTCAGGCTGATTGGCATAGGCGCTAACCAATCAGAGCGGGTGCTTCTCTTGGTGCTGAACAAATTTCTTGAGGACCTCTGCTGTGCCAACCTTCAATCTTTTGGTTGCTGGACTGTGAGGAAATCTAGGAGGTCTCCAAGGGAGAAGCCATGTGGTAAGACTGGCGGAAGTGCTGCTAGGAGAACTTAGCGCAGTAACTATTTACCAGCTGGTTTGCAAATATTAAAAATTTTCACTTCTGTACCCTTGAATTGATGTATCCTGGCTGACTGTTAGTATTACCCATGACGCATGTAGCACTTTATCTAATTCTAATTTTGTGGGACAACTTTGGACAACTGCTACTCTGTGCTGTTTTGGACATGTAGAAATGAATAATTTTTTCTCTTTCTGTTCATTATTACAATGCCATGATGTTTAAACATGTAACTCTGCTGGAATTGAGAAATTTTGATTCAGTTTCAGAACTTTGAAAAATCAAGAGGCAAGAGACAGCATTAAACAATGGTGGCAGACACCTTGAAGGATCTGGACTGGTGATGTTATAATAAGGGGGAAGTGTCCAATAACGTATTGTAAGCTCTCTGAGAAAAAAGTTACTAATGTATGTCTGAGCTAGTCACTTTATTAACTGGTCACATTGACATTTCAGCTAAACACACACACAAAAACACACACACAAATGAGAGTGATTCCATGTAGAATCCTCGTGGAGTCATGCTCATTTGCCCTTGTAGAGTATACTTTTTGAATGTAAACATATTCGTTAAATAGCTCAAGGATTAAGTTGATAGAAATGATAATTAATTATTGCCCCTTTATAGACCCCCTACTTCTCTAGCCTCCATTCCTATTATCCCACTAGGAAAACTAAACCATTCTCTCATCTCCAACACAGTCCCACTGATGTCCATCTGTGGCTGGGCAGCATCTGTCAGTGGATCCGTATTTGCACACTCTGTCCTCCTCCCATTACCACCACCCGCCCGCCCCCGACAGATTTTTGCATCCATTTGTTCTTGAACTTGTGAGTATTATTTAGAATAAAGATTAGAAAAAATTATCTGATGAAAGGAGCTAGAGAAAGGCTAGTGAAATTTTGGAGACAAGCAAGTCTTAGGAAGGAGAGGAAGTTGACTGATTAAGGCTAGGGTAAGAGAGGGGGGAAATTTTCACACACCAAGATTGGACTGAGTGAAGAAAGAAGTCTCAGGTATTTCTTAGAGAGCTGGAAGAAATTGCACATCAGTATGAGTTTGAGGGGGAAAAGATGAATATGGAAGAAGGATCTAAAGAAGTTTGTTGTAGTTCATGGATAAGATCTCCTGTGAAAGTTTTGAATGCTCTTCAAATAGTCTTGGCTATCAAGCCACTGTTTGTTGGACTGGGATAGAGCACAGGCTGGTCCAGAAAAGAGCCAGTTATATATTTGGGTAACAAAAGGTGACCTCTAGTTCATGATGCTCTGATTACTTCCCTTTCCTAAAACCCTACCCATTTTCCATTTTCAAGTGCAATAGTTCTTCGAGAAACTTTATGTAATACCCCAATCTTCACTGATTTGCAGAGTCACCTAAATTCTATCACGTGTTCACTCTTATCTAATTATATATAATTGATTATGTAATTTATAATATAATTTATTATTTAGTTATGTATTATCTATCTATATACAAATTTTAGGGGAAAAATGCCCTGGTTCTCCAGCCAGATTAAATTCTTAATCCCCTAATTGCAGGATCACATGTTATGCAGCTTTCTTGGTCCGGTGCCTGGTCCAGGGTAGCTTCTTAGTGAATGGTGATGAGGTTGTTAACACAAACTTCTTCTACGTAGTCTTTATGGCCTGCAGGAATTTGTACTTTTATCACTATCAGGAATGAATTAAAATGGTTATATTTTTGTGTTTCTATTTAAACCAACTTTATTTTTTTAATAATAACATTTTTTATTATATTATTTTACTCACCATACAGTACATCCCTAGTTTTTGATGTAAAGTTCCATGATTCATTACTTGTGTATAACACCCAGTGTACCATGCAATACGTGCCCTCCTTAATACCCATTACTAGCCTATCCCATTCCCCCCCGCCGAAGTCCTCAGTTTGTTTCCCAGAGTCCATAGTCTCTCATGGTTCATTCCCCCTTCTGTTTACTCCCCCTTTCTTCTTCCCTTTCTTCTCCTACCTATCTTCCTACTTCCTCTATTCCATAAATGAGTGAAACCATATGATAATTGTCTTTCTCGGCTTGACTTATTTCGCTTAGCATTATCTCCTCCAGTCCCGTCCATGTTGCAGCAAATGTTGAGAAATCGTTCTTTTTGATGGCTGAGTAATGTTCCATTGTATATATGGACCACATCTTCTGAATCCAGTCACCTGTTGAAGGTCATCTCGGCTCCTTCCACGATTTAGCTGTTGTGGACAATGCTGCTATGAACATTGGGATGCATATGGCCCTTCTCTTTACTACGTCTGTATCTTTGCGGTAAATACCCAGTAGTGCAATGGCTAGATCATAGGATAGCTCAATTTTTAACCTTTTAGGGGACCTCCACACTATTTTCCAAAGTGGATGTACCAACTTGCATTCCCACCAACAATGTAGGAGGGATCCCCTTTCTCCACATCCTCTCCAACATTTATTGTTTCCTGCCTTGTCAATTTTTGCCATTCTAACTGGCNAATGGTGGTATCTCAGTGTGGTTTTGATTTGAATTTCCCTGATGGCTAATGATTTTGAACATTTTTTCATGTGTCTGTTAGCCATTTGTATGTCTTCATTGGAAAAGTGTCTGTTCATATCTTCTGCCCATTTTATGATTTGTTTATTTGTTTCTCGTGTATTGAGTTTGAGAAGTTCTTTGTAGATCTTGGATACCAGTCCTTTATCTGTGGTGTCCTTTGCAAATATATTCTCCCATTCCGTGGGCTGTCTCTTAGTTTTTTTGACTGTTTCCTTGGCTGTGCAGAAGCTCTTTATCCTGATAAAGTCCCATAAGTTCATTTTATCTTTTATTTCTCTTGCCTTTGGAGATGTGTCGTGAAAAAGGTTGCTCTGGCCGATGTCATAGAAGTTGTTGCCTATGTTCTCCTCTAGAATTTTGATGGATTCCTGTCTCACATTGAGGTCTTTCATCCATTTGGAGTTTATTTTTGTGTATGGTGTGAGAGAGTGGTCAAGTTTCATTCTTTTGCATGTAGCTGTCCAATTTTCCCAGCACCATTTATTGAAGAGACTGCCTTTTTTCCACTGGATGTTTTTTCCTGCTTTGTCAAGGATTAGTTGCCCAAAGAGCCGAGGGTCCATTTCTGGGTTCTCTATTTTGTTCCATTGGTCTATGTGTCTGTTTTTGTGCCAGTACCATGCTGTTTGTGATCACAGCTTTGTAGTACAGCTTGAAATCCGGCAATGTGATGCCCCCAGCTTTGTTTTTCCTTTTCACCAATTCCTTGGCGATACGGGGCCTTTTCTGGTTCCACACAAATTTAAGGGTTCTTTGTTCCAGTTCTTTGAAAAATGTCATTGGTATTTTGATTGGAATGGCATTGAAAGTGTAGTTTGCTCTGGGTAGCGTAGACATTTTAATGACAAGGATGCCCACTCTTGCCATTATTATTCAACATAGTACTAGAAGTCCTTGCACCAGCAATCAGACAACAAAAAGGGATAAAAGGTATCCAAATTGGCAAAGAAGAAGTCAAACTGTCTCTCTTAGCAGATGACATGATACTGTATATGGAAAACCCAAAAGAATCCACCCCCAAACTACTAGAAGTTATAGAGCAATTCAGTAATGTGGCGGGATACAAAATAAATGCTCAGAAATCAGTTGCATTTCTATACACAAACAATGAGACTGAAGAAAGAGAAATTAGGGAATCTATTCCATTTACAATAGCACCAAAAATCATATGTTATCTCGGAATTAACTTAACCAGAGACGTAAAGGATCTATATTCTAGAAACTGCAAATCACTCTTGAAAGACATTGAAGAAGACACAAAAAGATGGAAAACTATTCCATGCTCATGGATTGGAAGAATTAACATAGCTAAACCAACTTTATTTTCTAAGCCTTGTTAATTCTTATCTATAGCATTGAACTTAACACGTTTTAGCCTTACATTTTGCTTCTCAAATAAAGCTGTTAGATTTTTGAGAGTGGGGGCAATGTGTTGTATCCTGGTACATAGCACAGGGTCTGGTACATTTTAGGAGTTCTACGGATGTAAATGAGTGAATAAATGAATTGGGATCTCCTATATATAAAAAGAAGGCTAAGAGGAAACTGTTTGTTCCCTTTAAATTGAAACGAACAAAAACAACAGAAAAACTGTGGTATAGTGTAAGTAACACAGGGCTTAGGGTCACAACACCTATATTCAAATGCTAGCTGGCAATTTGTCAGCTGTTTTGTTTGAATAGGTCACTTAAGTTCTGTCAACTACTTTCTTCAAATACAGAAAATATTTTCTCCTGCACCTGGTTGTAATGATGATCTAATGAGATTACAATTCTGAAATATGTAATAAACTTTGATAGAGATGGTGATTAAAGCCTATTGATTCAGTCAGAATTAATAAGTTATTGACCAAGGGCTAGATAAAGATGAGAGAATCTTCAAAAAAGATAGGTCAGTGCCAAGAAGTAATGTCCTCCCAACTCCAGGTTGCTTAACAACAGAAAAGGCCACTGAGTAAGACTGTGAAATTTTACTTATTATTAAGATGTTTTCTTACTCTTAAATAATAGGAAAAGACTGAATGACCTTTGAAGGGACTGACCCACCATATATTCTATGACTCATGAAAGGAAACTCAATTTGTAGATAAATCAGGAGAACCTGCTTTTCCACTGTGCCAAAGATAAAGCAAAAGTTTGAAAATGTCGGATCTGCATAAAAAGTCTTTATTTTTGTGGTCAATTCAAGAGACACCCTCATCTCTTAATCTTTTAAAATTAACCACATCCTTTATGCAATGTACGTACATTAAGGAGCAGTAAAGAGATGCAGTTTTAATTTTTACCAATTCAATTTAAATGCAAATGTTAACCACTCACATGATACTACTGTGTACATAATTAAGCATCATTATATACTACATGAATCATCTAGAAACCTCCTGAGAGTCATTCCACTATGTAAAACATGCATTATACTGACAAGCAGCCAAATGACGTATACTTCTGTCCTCATTAATGCTCCTTTTGAATTATAGGTCAACTGATTATGGAACAACTTATGAGAAGCTGAATGATAAAGTTGGGTTGAAAACAATTCTAAGCTATCTCTACGTGTGTCCTACCAACAAGCGTAAGGTAAGACATGTGTATTCAGCATGCTGCTTATTCATGATGTGACTTCTGTCTTGAATGGCTAACCTCTCTAGCTACGTAAAAATCCGCTACAGTAAAGCCGGGATTAGAGGTATAAAGATGAGTTGATGGATGTTAAGGTGGTAAAATGTCTGACACCTCATAATTTTCAGAGCAACAGCTGTGAGAGGTAGCTATATCATTACCATTTCTGAAAGGCAACTCCAAGGAATGGGTCTACTTGAGTGGATGTTGTCTTGTAAGAGTTCTGACTAGTCTGTCACAAGAATCAGAAGGAGTCTTGATAAGATGGAGGAGAAGGTGGGGTTTTCATCAGAAGTCTCCCTGTTTTCCCTTGACATGAGTAAATAGATCAACTAGAGTTGGGGTGAATGTGTCCTTCTGTAGCATGTTGGATATCTCATTTCTAAAGTTTATTCAGCCTGCCCACAAACGTCAGGTTGGAGATACTGCTGGAAGGAACCTTGGATATCATCATATACTCCACCCTAATTTTATAGATGAGAAAATAAAGGTTCAGTGAAAGGTAATGCTTTGCCCCATTGCAGAGTTATGGGCGCAACTGGATCTAGGATTCAGGTTCCTTGGTTGGCAGTGGTACTGTTTTCGCTGCATTTTTCTGCTCCTAGTAAGAGGGCTTATCTCCCCTTCAGAGAGAAATGTTATTTTCTCAAGGAAGACAGTATTTGCTTTTAAATGAGAAAGACTTACTTGTGTTAGGAGGAGAGTGGCACTATATCCGTTCTTTGGTTTTTATAAACTTGCATTGTCAGATTCTGAATTCTGACATACAGTTTCTAGGTGTTGTGTGAATTGCATGAAATAACAGTATCCATCAGGAAAGAGAAGAGTGTTGTTCATTAGTATGTCCTAAGTCGTGTTCTTTTATGACAGTAGCAGTGATATCTAGGTTCTCAGTCAGATCTGTCAGTAGTTACTGTTAAGTGACCTTGGACAGGTATTTCATTTTGTTACCCGAACTCCGGGAGGTGGATGAGAACGTCTCTGAATGGTCAATCCTTAACACTGGCTGCACATCCAAAGCACTAGGTGATTCCCAAATGTGCAAACCCTCGTCTCACCCCCAGTGCTCTGGATTAGGGCTCAGGTAACTGCACCTTGAGCAAGCTCCCCAGATGCTTCTTATATGCATCTAGGATTAAGAATTGCTTGTGCAAAGTGTAACGTTCCCTCTGGCCCTAAACTTTTCAAGTTCTTCAGTAGACGCAGTGTAACTCAGCAGCTGTGCATAGACTCTGATGTCAGATGGTGTGAGTGGAAACCCAGCTAAACCAGGTAACAAGTGTATAACTATGGTGATTTACTTAATCTCTCCAAGCAGTGTCATCAAATTTAAAATAGGGATCATGATAATCCCTACCTCTTGTGAAAAGTTGTAACTATTATCTGAAATAAAACATTTCAAGTGTTTATAGCACAAAACAGCTAAGGCTCATTAGTGTTTTCTCTTTATTTTTTTTCTCATCTGCCTCCTCCTTCTTCATATAATTATTAGAAGTAATAGTAGTGATTATCCTCCCTAAATAGCAATGTTTAGAACTTTCTGTAATGATAGAAATGTTCCTTTAAGCTGTCCAGTACCTTAGACATTAACCACTTGTGGCTATTGGGTACTTGAAATATAGTTAGTGTGACTGAAGAACTGGATTTTAAGTCTAATTTAACTTTAATTAACTTAAATGTAAATAGCCACCTGTGGCTGATGGCCCCAGTATCGGACAACATAGCTCGATACTGTCAACCTCACAAATGTAGAGATACACGCTGCACATTCCTGTCTTCTCCTTACTGGCTAATTACTGGTCCATCATCAGCAATTACATTTAAACAATTTGACCTGCTGTATACAGTCCTAAATTGAGGAGCTGAACTTATACCCTTTAGTTTTATAATGTGATTTAGTTATGTTGGTTAGCTTTGAATCAGTTCTTAAATTCCATATTGATTTTTCTTCTAGTTTCTCATTTTCAGTAAATTTCATTTAACAATCAACAATCTATAGATGTCATAGGATACAAAGAGAAATAAGTCCGCATTCCACCCTCTAAGTTCCTGTATTCTAGTAATAAATGTAATATGACTTTTTGTCCTTGAAATGTCCTTTGACTCTTGCTTACACCTAACAGATTTGGATGAGACATTTACATTTTCCCGTTTGTAAAGTGATAGAGGCAAAAACAAAGGAAGCTGGAAGAGACCTTAAAATTGTTCTTAGAATTGTTCCAAGGTAGTGATAGTCTTTGTTTTCTTGATGCTGTTGGCGAGGAATATGATTGAAAAAAAAAAAAAAACAGATAAGATGCCAAATAGTGAATGTGAGCATGGGATTTTCTGTAACAGCAGAATATTTGACTCCAACATGGTTTGCAGGAGCAGAGCTTGAAACGCGAGACTCTCAAGTCCAAATGCAGCTCCTAAAATGGGGAGGAAGGATTAGAGGGAACACAGCAAGGAGCCCCATCTTCTAACCCATTCACGCCAGGGTGCCAGCATCATTCAGCCTGTATACTTAGTCTGTAGTCATCTGAAAGTCACCGAAAAGTCACTGGCCATCGCATTAACTAAAATTAAAACTTGGCAGACCCTATTTCCAGAGAAAGAGAAGTCCTTGTCCATGAATATGAGAGAACAGCTTTCTCTGGGCCTTTTTCCTTCCAGAAGCAGAGGCGGGCCTGAGCTGTTTAAATCACAATGTTTATGGGTGAATCTAAGCGAAGGGATCTTTTCCTGTACAGATAAATGAGGCCTTCAGGGTCACTTTCTGAGACTCTGATAGATTTAAGAAATATTGGAGGACGATGAAGGTCTTTACAATGGTGCAAAAATCAATAAAGTTGACATAGCAGTATATTTGTGTACAGTTTTTCTACTTATGAGGTGAATTTATCACCATGGAATATGTACTTTCGCCCCCCAAAGGGACCTACTTGAACCAAAGAGGTAATACCTGTACATTTTAAAGTGTGACTGTATTTCCCCCCAATCAATGAGAGTTTATGTAAAAAAAAAGAAAAGAAAAGAAAAAAGAAAGAAATACCAGGCTCTATTAATTATGCAGGACAAAGGCACTCAAGTTCACGGCAATTCTCCTAGGACCTGTGTGTCCTCCAGTGAAAAGGCAGGCTCCTTTCTAGGGTCATATTAATTCTTTTCTGTCCCTAGAGTGCTATCTAGCAAGTTAACATCTTCTGTACCAGATATGTGTCTCTGCTTTTTACATCAGTGGGAGCAACTGGAATAAAACTGACATCAGGGAAACTGCCTTGTCTTCCCAGAAACTTGTTTTGCCTTCACATGCTTACTGCTATTTTTAGCTGCTGGTGATGACAAGTTCAGTTCTTCAATCAACGTGTCTCCAACAGCGGGTATCATGCCCTGGCTTTGCAGACAGCTTGTTAGGGGCATTACTGGGATCAGAGTCCAGAACAAAACAGGCCCTAATTTACAGTTTAAATTAATGATCACCCATTGGCTGTTTCTCTGCAAGCCTACTGTAAATGACAGCAGCTTTCCTTGGATATGTCTGTTACTGTAAAAATTGTAATCTCATCGTAGATCAGTCTAGGAAATCTTGACTAAGAGACATAGAAAGCCTGCTCCCAGGTATTATCCTAGCTCATGCATACCCTCTTTCAGCAGAGCCCTGCACCTGGCCTCTGATAGATGAAGTAGGCCCCAAAGAACAAGGGTAAGTGAATCCTAGCGCCAGAGGAGAGGCAGCCTAGCTATCTGTCAGCATGTCTCCAAAAGAGAGCACTCCTCAACCCAATCCATGATAAATCCCAAGGCTTGTTGGTGTCAGCAGTGGTTTATTGGCTGCATACATGTAATCTTCTATGAGAAAGGATGATTTAACATGCACCTGGAATGAGCAGCTGGGATGTGGAGGGTGATGGAAAGAACTAATAGAATGTAACAAAGAAAAACAAAATCAGTGCTGAAATCTTAGTCTTGATCTTTGATCTTAAATTCTCACTGAGTTTATTTGTATTCTGCCTAAAAAGAAAACTTCTTGATACTCTGGGTGTATCTGTCAGCAATACCTTTCCTCTCACCCCCAACCAACCTTAGCTGCTCTCCCTTCACGAGGTGTGGTATAACATCTTCAAGGATTAAAGAATACAAAATCCCAAGTGGAATTTATGGGGGAGAAAAGAAGAAAAAAAGTGTTTGCTTTTTTTCTTTTAACTTGGAGTGTCCACTTCGTTTCACTGTTGTATCCTTGTACTCTCCGTGCATTGTGTTCTCAGCAAAGAGGAGACTGAAAAAGTATTTGCTCTTTATATTTCCTGTGCCCCTCCATACCCCAGTTTCTTCTCCTTTCTGTGTTATCACCATTTAATTAATAGTATTCCTGCTGAGAGAGCCTTCCAAGACTTTCATCCTATAAATAGGACCCCAGCTCCTCAGACACATTGATCATTTTTGCAGGTCCCTTGGTACATGCCAGCATTAAACACTGTTTAAATTTTCTCCAAATGTTTAGGTTTTAATTACCTTACTGTATGTGGCACTGTCTAAATAACCGTTTGATTATTGACTCTTTGCCTCTTTCTTTATATCCAGGGCATGCTTAATTCCTCTTGTTATTTCCTCGGGAGGTGTGTTATTTCCTCGGGAGGTAGGTGTGTGTGTGTGTGTGTGTGTGTGTGTGTGTGTGTGTATGAAAAAGGTGTGGTTGATAGCATCTGCCAACTTCTCTTAGGAAAAATATGGAATCATTGAATCAGAACCTAAAAAGGGTCAGAGGTATTCAGATTCTGCTTTTTCATTTAACAGATAAGGCAACTGAGTCCTTAGAGTTTAGTGACTTGCCTGAGGTTACAGGCAACTAGTGAAAAAAAAGCTGAGATCATTAGACCTTTAAGGTGAACCTCAAATGCCTTCTATTCCACAAAATTTAATCAATTCCATTAGTCAGATGTTCTCACTCCTTCCGATTTTACAGGCATCTGCTTCTCGTTTCTAGCACTTTTCTCTCACTTCTGATGAGTCGGTTTTGACCCTTTCTAATGCCCCATTTAGAATGAGAGGCCCCAGAAGGGATAAAGCACCTTCATCAGTTTCCTAGTCTGTAACAGGCTGAACACAGTGGCCTGGAGTATGGTAGGTGTCCAACACAAGGATGAGGATTTAACCGGAACTTGGTTGAGTGTGGGCTCCTGAGCTGGAACTTGAAAAGTAAAGTACATTGTAACACCAGTTTTGACTCATTTATTTTCTCTAATTATGAAATTAATTCTTTCAAGTGAATAAATAAGGATAGTAAAAATCCCTGTAGATTTTAGTCATTTCTAGGCCAAAATGTATAATTTTATCTTTTCTAGCCAAGAAGAGCATGATTAATATTTAAAATGCCAGGACTTTGCATAGCACTCACTCGACATTATCTGGCAAGGCCAAGGGGAACTAGCATATTGTATAATACATCAAAGGGGGTACATGACATTTCCCTTGGCAGATACTCCATAGTTGCTCATTCCACCCTAACTCTTTCATCTGTCCCTTTGTACACAAGATCATGCATTGCCTCTAATCTTTTAAAAATAACATATATTCATTTCATAAAGAAGTGCATGAACTCAGAGACACAGTGGAAGTGGCATTTTCCAAACTTCCTACACTTAACCTGGGCAATGATGGCTAAAGGGAGAGATCATCTCCTTTGATCCTTCCTGGGTACAATTGAGCATGAGTACTGTTTCAGTCCATCAGACTCTGTGTTCCTTTCAAGCATTCAAAAAGAAAATCAAATCCAAGAAAACATGCTGCATGTACATTTGTTTTTCCTCTGGGTAATTTTCCAACAGTCATCCAAGCCATCGGGTTTCAAACAAGCTACAGAATAGTAAGTGCAAAGTGCTCTGTTTGCAAGGGGCAGAGTGCCAGGAGCAAGGCCCACTAGCACAGCCCCTCTAACACACCTCCTCCCCTGGGGAGCCCTCCACCACTCCTGGGCTCCACGAACACCACTGGGGGAAAAAATGCTGACCTCCCTCTTTCTACTAAACTATACCTGGAACAGCCATGTACCTTGTACATTTTATATAAATCGAAGCACCTATGATAACATTCATGAATCAATAAATGTGAATAAAACCACAAACTTTTTGACTGTAGCACATTATGTTAGTATAGTAGGTACCTAGTTGATTTTTATTGAATCTCATCTGTGTCTAACACTAGTGTAAAAAAAAAAAATAGCAGGTTTATAGTATGCCAAGTTTCTCAGAATTATGCTTCTTGCATAATTAACATTACATATTTGCCATTCCTCACTTGTAAGATGTTGTGTCTATCACATATCAGCGTCTAATACATTAAATATTAATTGCTGATTAAAAAGTTGTATCTGTATGAGGATCAAGTTTACAGGATGTTGCTCTTAAAATTCAGAGTTTATTAGTCACAATTATGTTTAAAAAATATAGGTAGCTAACTAGACAAATGGGTAAGTAGAAAGGTGATCCACAGATCAACCTTTTCTAAGTTTAGGTAACAATTTCTGGTTAGCATCAGGTGGTATTTCTTGATCAGAGTGGGAACACATTTAGAACTCTGCCTTTTGGTTTTATTCTCTTTTAACAAATGAAGCTAATCAGGATAAATACAGTGTGAATTGGTCTCCAGATATTATGAAGTAAGACTGGTCCAGAAACTGTGTGTTTCTTATATCGCTGACTGGGTCTGAAGAGGTGGGTTACCTCTGTTTCCGGAACAGAACTTTTCAAGAAGGATATGAAGCCTGTATCAGAGGCTGATCATTCTTCAAATATTCACAATAGACTATCTGCTCAAACTTCATTGGGGAGCAGGGTTTTTTTTTTTTAATTTAGTTATCTATCTGCCTATTTTTTTAATTTCTTTTTCCCTCGTCATTTGTCCTTATTAGAACTTGTATTCTCTGAAGTCTGGCTGGCCTAGTGTTAAATGCCCATCCATTACCCTTTTATGAAGGTCAAATGCATTATTTCAGGTTGGTTCCAAGTTACGCTCTGCTGTGGAAAATGGTCAGAGGTCTTTTCAACATTCTGGTCTGTTTGCTTCCAGCATACTCCCTGTGGCTTCTCAGAGGTTTCCATCATCCGGTGTTTGACATACTGCATCTAGAACATTTGTTTCTAGTGAATAGCCCGAGCTGCTCTCATGATGGATGGAGATGAATGCCGGCCGCTACAGGAAATTGCCATATTTACTAGGGTGGGGATGTTTCACTCCAATATATCTGATCTGCCTCAAGCTTTCTCTTGGTGCTGTCAGGAAAAACAAAGTCAATGTCGATGAATCTTTAATAAAACCACTTTTTCCCCCTCTGGAGAAATTAAGAGAACACCACCAGACTTGGGGGCTAAATCGCTTCCATTTAAACATTCCTTCTTCTGAACTGACCTTTCTCTTGACCAGATCTTCTTCTGATGGTCTTGTCCCTCTGTTCCTCTAGGCACCCACCTCTCATTTTCCTGGGTCCCTAACTGCTAACATACTTCTCATTCCATAACCTTCCAAGTCTGCTACTTCAGATAACTTTTCCAGAACAAAGTATTGTCATTTGTAGGTAATAAGACGGGCTTCGATGTTCATAAGTGAAAAGGCCCGCACTATGGAATATACATTTTGATGGCTGGGAAAGAGAAATCTCTTCTTCTAGCTGCTTGGGGCTGTGTGTGTGTGTGTGTGTGTGTTTGTGTGTGTGTGTGTGTGTGTGTGTTTGGGGACTAGAATACTAAGTATTGCCTTGATTGACAGCATCTGCCACCCAGGAATGAGCATGTTTCTGGTGGAGAAGAGGGTGTTGTGGATGAGTCCAAAAAATAAAGAATGGGGAAAAGTAAAACACCTGAATACACAGTCTCTCACAGATAAGAGAAGAAGGGGTATAGGAAGAAAGGCACAGATACTAAACCAAGAGAGAAGATGGCAGAGATTACTGCAAAGCATTTGAAGTAACAAAGAAGTGATGAGGGAAAGCTAATGCCAAGAGCATGCTGAACACATAAGGTAGAAAAAAATAATAAAATCATAAATATTTTCAACAGTAGATTAAGAATCTCTTACGATCTCTCAGGGAGAGGAGGGCTAATTTACTGGGAACTTATTAAGACTTTCAGAGGGAGTACAATTTACCCTTATCTCTCTGTTCTTACTCGGTGCTTTCAGAGGGGTAAAGGATGTTGATGGCTGTGGCCGAAATTGGTTTTGCCAGAAAGGAAAACACAATTATGACTCAAGTGTGGGGGAGTAGCAGGCCTCAGTCAAGGCTCCCCAGCTCCCCAGCGCAGATTCAAATATCACTGCTGCTGCCCACAACTTAATGGACTTTTGTCCTTTCAATGCCGTCTCTCCTAGCTACTCCCCATCCCTCTGTGTAAAGGCTTCTTCTGTTTACGTGTGCACCTTGTAATTTCTACACTTGTCAGGTGTACCAACTCAGCACCTATTTGCAGCCACTGTGGAGCTACACTTTGTCATTTGAAGGTGGTCATTGTAAATTTTTGCCTGGTGGAGTCATTAGTTGTGGTGTAATGGTTCATATAATGGACCCTGGAGCCAGTCTGCCTGGCTTTAAATTCCAGCCAAGCCACATACTAGTTGCATGCCTTTAGACAGGTTTTATTTGTTGGTTTGTGTGTTATTAACCTCTCTGTGATACAGTTTCCTCATGTCCCAAATAAAATAGAATGATTGTGTCAATATCATAAGGTAGTTATGAGAAGAATCAAAATAAGCAAAGAACAGTGCCTGACACATAGCAAGCATTCGATAAATGTTAGTCTCATTGTTACCACTATTATCTCTTTCAAATGACATGGCATTACCTTATGCTGTCATTTGTCAACCCAACCAAAATTATTAGATATCTGTTTTGTGCCAGATCCTTTTAAGAACTAGGAAGTAGGCTAAAAATATAAGACATTGTCCTTTCTTTTAGGGATTGTGCAGTCCATAGAGGAGATGAATGTATAAACAGTTGACTACAGTATAGAACTTATGTATCATAATAGCTGTGTACATAGAACTCTATCTTTGGGGATTCAATGAAGGCTTCACAGAGGTGCAAATATTTGTCAAAGGAGAAGGGAAAAAGAAGATGAAAACTGTCTTTCAGTGTATGTGTAGTGAGAAACCAGTGTTCATAGACCACAGTGCATACATAACTTTGATTGATTTGCAAATATTAAATGAATAAGCATGTGCCTATTTTGACTCTTAAAACATGCTAATTTCCATTTATATCTGGCTGTACTAACTAGGCCCCCAAAAATGCCTTCATGACCCATTTGCATTATAATTTTAAAATAATAATACAGTGTTTTTTCAATTGTTATGAACTTTTTTTTCTATCTTGCTTATGAAATCAGTAAGTGGGCAGTGGTGACATTATTAAGGTTGAATTAATAAAAGTAAGTGTTACCTTATTACAGTTGATTGATATTAATATATTCAGCATTTATCTTAACTACTGGTCATTCAGAACTACCAATGAGATTTGGAGGTGCAATTTTAAGAAATCGGTTGACCCATTTTATTGGACACTTGGCTTGTGCCCAGTTCTTTGCAAGCACATTGGTGAATGTAAAAAAAAAAAAAAAAGTGTGAACCTTATATTGTCCTTATGGAGTTTACCATCCTGCCGCAGGGCTGCAATTAAAGAGCAGTGCAAGACAGAAGATGATGGATTGCATGGTACAAATGACAAAGGCTCTAAGAGTTTAGAGAGGAATGTTGTCTGGATAGTCTGGAAAACAGCATGAGAGGGGCTTAAATTGCTCAGTGAAGCAGACTGGTATGACATAGGGTCATGACATTCACAACAGAAAAATATAATTTAGTTGAACCAACATTATTTAGTGCTAGGTAGAAGACACACACACACACACACACACACACACACAAAACAGGGTGCTGTCTGCAAACAGGGACATTGAAGGGAGGGGTATGTAGGTAGAGATGTGCGTAGGTTTACTCTGGTGTAGGTACTACACCTTTCATTTCCCGAAATCTTAATCATTTGATAATATATATTACACATCTTACTCTTGCATTCTAAAAGTGCTCTCCTTAAAGTGTTCCTTTGCTTATCCTAATTGTTGATTTTGAAAATACAGTTTCTTTAAATTTATAGAATGTTTAGTAGAGAGCCCAGATTAGGACAATAGGTGAATATCAGGGATGACAGGGGAAAAAGAAGTATAGAGGGAAAGTTGGGACAAGAGAAACAGTGTAGCATTTGCAGGGGGTCAGGAGGGGCTTCTGGTATTCCAGTGACTAGCAATTCATCGTTTCCCCTATTACTACTTTCTCAAAGGGATCCACATTCTCTTGAGAGAACAGCTACAGCTTCCTGGCAAATGCTGATGCTCTCTCATTCACCAAACACAAATTTCACTAGGATGGATGTAGCTTTAGGAGCTAAACCCATCCTGCTTGATGCAAGTAGTTGTGTTTGAATTTCAGGGGATGTCCAGGAAAAACAAAAACAAAAAATGAACTTGTGCTGAGGAAAAAAATGCTGGCTCATAGGAAGGCCCTTGTCTATATTGGTATTTTGAATTTATGTTATATGGTATGTTTGGGGGTCTCTGCCCCTTATGCTTTATTAATGCCTTATTTAGCCAACAGATTTACGTATTTTCTCCGCTGGCTAATGCTGTCTTTGTTCCCTGGGCCCGAGCCCTTTGTGCTTCCATTTGGAAGTGTGTTACTGACATTTACAAACTCCCACGAGGACTCAGTCAATTACCACCATAGATGCCCATTGTTCCAAGAGAGCTGACCTTTACCCCCAGGCACCAATTAAAATCTATTGCTATTTACCCCCGCAGTGTTTCCTATAATTCTGGCTCACTGCCCAGTATAACTGGTAGGATGCCTTCTTTTTAGTGTCATCTTCTTAGTTTTCCTCCCCAAACAAGAAGAGAGTGACCTACAAATGGAAATGCGTGCTTCTGGAAAGAAGCAGACCATCAGGGTGGACAGCAGTTTTCAGTTAAATCACCTTTTGTGTTAACACAAGTGAAAACCTTAAATAAATAGTAGAATTAGGCAAAATTTGGGACATTGCCTACAGGTTTATTACAGATTCACATATCAGCAGAGCTCTCCAGTTACTCTGTGGTGGTGATTTGTGGCTAATTACAGGGCCATTCTGCCCGAAGCATGGCTGGGCCTGCTCCATGGCAAGCTGGCAGAGACCAGAGTCCCAGCTTGGGGGAAGTCAGGAGCCAAGCCCTCTCTCTACATGTCACATCGTATGTGTTACCCGCACAAGGCTAGGATGGTAGCCTTTTAGGCAAACTTAAGTACCTTTCTGGAACGGATTTTGAGATCAGGATGTTTAGCACTGGAAGTGGTTTGTGTGAGATCACAGATGCTCATCATACAAGGATTGCGATTTCTGGCAGACCAGCAAATTACGACGTGCTAGTTTGGGGAAACAAACATGGCCTTGTATTCAGAGGTGTATCATCTCCTTTGCAACTTGTTCCTTGCCTCTGTATCCCTACCTTCTGTGTGCTGGGGGTATGATGCTGCTGACATTTTAATGGTGTTTGAAGACAAGTTCTAGTGACCCAGTTATTTTAGTAGGAGATGGCTATAGCATAAACAGAAGGACAAGTGGCCCAAGAACAAGGTCTCTATATTCAGATTGAGACAAGAAGTCCCAATTTGCTTAAAGTAAATGGAGCTTGAAATTTGCCTTTCCCTGTTTAGTTTAAAATTCCAGAGCTAAGCAAGTTAAAGCTTGACAGAAAGCACTGTTCTCTTCTTGTAGAAATAGCCTCTCCCTCCCACCTTGCCCCTGCACTGCGAGTGTGAACCAGACTGAGAGAATGCAGTTAATTCTTCGATCTGCAGAGAGAATGGTTCCTGGAGTTGTATTATGCTCCCCCTTTTCTCCTTGCTTTACTATTTGAAATTTTATAGACTTGTGAAGATTATACTTGTATGAGGGCTTAAAATTTCCCAAGAGCCACGAATATTTCACTTTTCCTACCCCTCAGGCCTTGTTAGAACCTGGGAGGATAACGCGGCACGCAGGAAGCCATCTGGCTCCCTGGAGATCCATGTCAGCATTCCATTACCCAGAAACCAGTGGAACCTACTTAAGCTCATATGACAAAGCCCAGAAGATTATCAAACCCAAACCATTTGGCTCCATTTATTACAAATACCAAGTTTCATCCATGGTTCATTATGTTCCTCCTATACAAACCCAACTTGGGGGAATTACAAAGAACTCTGAAATAAATATGTGGGGGAGAGCGTGTTGAAATTGGATATTACCTATCTACAACTGCTTCATTTGTTTCTATTTTCATTTCCCTCACTCCTTCCACCCTACATTTCCCCTTCCTTCCATAGTATCTCTTTGTCTCTTTCTTTCCAAAGCTAATTTATATGAGAAAGTAAAAGAGAGTAACAAGACCGCTTTATATATTTCACACAGAATATATTTTCAAAATGATCACAAAAATGTGTGTGTGTGTGTGTGTGTAATTATGTCATGCATACAAAAACAATGGATGGGGAGGAGAGGTTATAATATTTTATACCTGAGACCTTGTTAATAACTGGTGGCCTTTAACTAGAACCCATGTCTTTGCATTTCTGGTCTGTGTTGCTTCCATCATAGTTCACCATTTCCTAAATATTGCCCCAGTTGTCTTGTCTGGAAGGTTACTTTGTAATAGTATCCTTGAGACTAAGTGCTGTTTCCTCTCTAGACCTTTAATAAATTTTGTGTTTAAAATATGAATTATATAATCTCAGATAAAATGCAAAGCACAGAGAAAATGTAAAGGCAAACCATATGTCACATTTGAAGTCAGCTTATATAAAATCATTCAGCTTCCTGCTTATCATTTCATGATAGTAGCCTTGACAGCTTTACAGGATAAACCTGATACTTTTAGAAATCTGAAAAGGACTCCATATAGTCAGTCCCAAGGAAACTTCCTTTTTTTTTTTTTTTTTAAGATTTTATTTATTCATTCGACAGAGAGAGAGACAGCCAGTGAGAGAGGAAGCACAAGCAGGGGGAGTGGGAGAGGAAGAAGCAGGCTCCTAGCGGAGGAGCCCAATGTGGGACTCGATCCCAGAAGGCCAGGATCACGCCCTGAGCCGAAGGCAGATGCTTAACGACTGAGCCACCCAGGTGCCCCGAAACTTCCTTTTAACCCCAATTGAATCAGGCTAGATTTGCTCTGGCAGGAGGATGGACAGAGTAACCTTCATAGTGCCTTTCCACTCTGTCATGCCGTCCTGTGCCTGGCCTTATTCCTTGTGCTGGCTCTGAGCTTTCCTGGTGGCTCAGTAGGCCACTCTGTTGACTCACAATATCTTTCCGTGAACTCTGGCTTATTATTTTCCATGAGAGAGAATGCATATCAGAAACGCACCTATCCTGCCATTACACCTGTGGCCAGTGACCCAAGGAGCAAAACAACTAGCCAATGTTTGGTGCAAGTGTCTACTGAGAAGTAGACTCCATTGTCCTAGGGGGTGCTCCCTGGAGAAATCACACCGGAGAAATGGTTCTAACATCATTGCCCGTACACACTGCGATGGACTTGTTCTTCCCCTTGTACAGCTGCAGTCATGGGTTCTGATTAGACCTTGTGACTCCATCATTGCATTTAAACTTTGAAATATACCATCATTAAATCTCTAGACACCAGCATTTTCTGCAGAGGCTACTATTCCAATTCCTTAGAGATCCTCTTCTTCCAAGCAATTTCCTCTGTAGCAGCAGTGCAAAAAACAAAACAAAACAAAACGAGAAACAAGTCCCCTGTTAAGATTTGACACATGGGCCCAAGTATGTAAACTTCCTGACTGCCCCCCTACTTGTTTTTTCACTTTTTTCTATATCAAATATATAAAAGAAAGTATAAACATTATGGAAGGGAGAGATTCAGAAAGAAGTAATAGAAAGGAAGTTGTTTTAAGGAGACCTGAATTGGAATCCAAAAATCTTCCTTTGCCTCTTGAGCTAAGAAGTGTTTGAAGTAACCCAGACTCTCACACTTGTCAAAGACGTAATAGAGCAGGAGGCTTCTGGCTTCTCAAATCAGTGAATACAATAAACTGTAAGCTGTAAGAAACACATAGATGAAACATGCTGAGAACATGTATGAGGGTAGTTGATGCAGAAACAGAACAAACAGAGCACAACTCTGAAATCAGCAAGGAAAGCACCATAAACTCCACTTTAACTTTGAGAAAAGTAAAGCTCAAAAAGTGGGTTGTCCAGGGGCACCTGGGTGGCTCAGTTGGTTAAGCGTCCAACTCTTGATTTCAGCTCAGACATGATCTCAGGGTTGTGAGATCAAGCCCTGCATCAGGCTCTGCATTGGGCATGGAGCCTTTTATAGGATTCTCTCTCTCTTTCTCTCTGACCCTTCTCCCCCTCCCCCACTCCTGCATGCTCTTTCTCAAAAAAAAAAAAAAAAAAAAAAAAAAAGTGAGTTGTCCCCATCATGTAGCTGGTAACTGCCCATAGATTTGGCAGCGTGTGTGCAGATTTTCCTGAACTTCTTAGTTAATATTCACCCTCCCTATGTAGTAAATAAAGAGTATCATCTCCCTAGAGCCACAGTTATTTCCTGTAAGGGGACATGGGGGGCAATAGCATCTGCTCAAGGAAATGAGCGGTGACAGTAATTCTGGTTTTTAGCCATTTATAGAAGAATGCTGTAGCTTGAACGTTTTACTGTCTGTTACCTGATATACGTGAAAATCCTTAAAAATACGTCCACCTGCCTCTCAGGAATTAGTGGAATGAAGTGGCCAAATTAGTACTAAGGTCCCTAAACCTCCACATATATTAGATGTTAGGGTCACCCAGGGAGATTGAAATGGAGGTTCTGGGTCAGGAGCTCTGAGAATCTGCATGTTAACCGGCAGGCCCCGCCTCTCCATCTCCCCGTAATACTGCTGCACACAGACCCAGGGCCACACTTTGTCTAACAGGGAAGAGCTGCACTAACAGTAAGGTATCATTTTTCAGTGAATCTCTTGGTTTCATTTTTTTCTATAAAAGTAAAATAAGTTGGTACAGTTCTTGGTGTTGGTGACACAAATATTTAAGTTATGTGTTTGGAACCAGCTGCCCTCTGCTGGACAATGGAAGATTTGATGTGAAATTACTGTTTCTCCCCATGTGTCCCTTTGACATTAAAACTGGGTTCATCATTCCCCTCACAGAAAGACAACTGTATTTGCATTTGGTGGCTGGGTGGGATAAAGGTCAGAGCATGTAGACACACCCAGGGCAGTTTTGAGATTCAAGGACATGGGTTTAGGAATCTTTAGTGGTAAATTAGGAAAGCACAAGGTACAGGCCATGTGTTGCCCCTTCACTCCTCTGGCTAAGAATGAAGTAAGTAGGGGTTGGGATAAATCTTAATCACTTTAGTGCATAGAGCCGCTTACTAGCAATTTAACTTTGCAGAGCTGTGGGGAGGCTACTGTTACAGTGTTTCAGAGATATTTGTTTAGCTCAGGGAGGGGGGCTTCTTGAAATTTTACTCTTTGAGAGTTCCGCTCCATTATTCCAGGGTTCTGACTTCATTGCTTTGCACAGCAAGTGGCTCTTGTGTTGGTATGAAACACAGGCAGCCCACACAGGCTGCCTAGATAAAATCTTCTGTTCATAGAGCCCAGGAGAAAGAAACATTAAAAAAAAAATGGCAGGTATTTTTTGAAAAGCAGATTTGGGAATGAATTCTAACACGTGTCATTGTCTACAAGGTAAGTGACAGGAGAGAGGGGGTATCATTGCTTTGAGTTTGGACCAGAGAAAGCATAGTTTTCAGGAAGCATGGAAGTGTGAACTCTCACCTGTCACTGAACTTGAACGCTCCCCAGCTCCCAAAAGAAAGAAAGATGGTCATGAACATATGTACTTTTTACTTCACGTCTCTGATGCCTCCCCTTCCATACCCACAAACATGAGATAAGTGAAATAAAAAAGTAAGGAAGAAAAGGACCAATATGAGTTGGAAAGAGGGACAGACACAAATGCACAGAGAGGGTTCTCTTACTTTAATCCAGACCCAGATGCTCATATCAGCCCACCATACAGATTCTAGAGATGTTGTTCATACTGAAGGACAGCATATGAAGGCTGTAGAATGAATGGAAGAATAAGTGGTCTAGATACCACCAGATGCCCCCTTTCCAGTATTTTCTTTTTTACTTGACAGCTCAGCCCTCCTCTGCCCCAGCATTGCCAAAGCTTAGCTGTCACTCATCTCCATTTTGCAGATTGGCTGTCATGTCTTTCAAGTTCCGGCAGTGATAAGTGGGAATAGACAGGGCTGGGAGGGGGCTCCTGGCACAAGGGATCCTGCTGTCTTCTCCAAAGGGCAGCCTGTGTGCAGAGCAGATCAGCCAAGGGAAGAGTAAGTCCCTCCATCCTGGCACTTGCTGTCTCTGTGCCAAGCCTCCAGGCAGGCTTCCTTTCTGATGTCTGGGAGCTTGGAGGAGACTTTTAGTCTGGGAGGGATTTGTTTGTTTGTTTTTGATTGTATATCTACATAGTCTCTCCCTAGTCTCCCATTCTCACCCTCAAAAGCAAGAAAGCTAGCAGGGAAGAAAGAAAGGGAGAAAATTTGCCTTGGCTCGAAAAAAAAATATGCAAAGATTGAATCTGAGTCTGATGACTTGGCTCAAATCCCACATCTTGTTTTCTTTACAACTGGCAGTAAAATGGACAACTGCTTCAAAACCATCTCAGCTTTTCTCTGAACAAGTTCAATATCCTTTTTATTTCCTTTTGCTCTTCTGGGTTAGCTCTAAAGTCCTGTAGGAAAACAAGAAGCAGTGTGATTACTGGATGTGACAGTGAGAACGGGCAGAATAAATCAGGGGAAGTGGTACCTTCGTCCCACCTACATTTAGGCAATGCTGAAGGGTAGTGAAGAGTGTGGCTCCTAGGGGTGCCTGGGTGGCTCAGTAGGTTAAGGGTCTACCTTCAGCTCAGGTCATGATCCCGGGGTCCTGCTCAGTGGGGAGTCTGCTTCTCCCTCTGCCCCTCCCCCTGCTGGTGTACTCTCTCTCTCTCTCTCAAATAAATAAATAAACTCTTAAAAAAGAAAGCGTGGCTCCTAGAAGCAACCAACTTCTACCCCATATCCCAGCTTCAGTGACACTGGTGTGTGTGCTTGAGGATTTTCTTCTCCGTGCCGTAGGGAAGATGACATGGGTGGAGGGGTGTGGTGACAAAGTATATGGCGAATCCTCCTGAGTACTGTGTTCTAGATGTGTATCCTCTTCTTTCACGGTACCAGCTTTTGCCTTTTGTGAACTCAAAGGCCATTGAACATTTCATTTGATGCACCTTTTGTAGGAAAAACTCAAAGTGCAGTTCCAAGAAGAATTTTTTCTGTGTGTGTGTGTGTGTGTGTGTGTGTGTGTGTGTGTGTAAAACAGACTATACCTGCTATTTCGGGGCACTTTTGCTACAAGGTGCAGATGGCCCTATTTTAGGCACATATGGACTAGTAGTACCAGCCTTGGGGAAAGAGAAGCCCAGAGAGATTATAATCATTCATTCTCAGTTGTAGAGCAGGTTCATTTCAGAACCAGTAACAGAATCCAAAACATCTTATTCTATCTGGAAAATGGAGAAAGTACTAATTCTTCTGCCTCAGGATCATTAAAAGAATAAAATGCAGTCATATATGAAAAGATAGTTTGATATTTCAGAACTAAGTTTCAGAAGTACAAGATCAATGGTTTTATAGTTACTTCCAAGACAGTGTTTTGGGAAAATGATGGGGAAGGAAACTGTGCTTTATTATGAAAAAGGCATTAGTTGAAGTATGGAGAAACATGTACGTAAGAAAAAAAAAAGGTAGGAAGCAGATTGCTCTAGGATCACATCTGGCATGGGTGCCTTGATTTTTGCAAAATTGTGAAAGTTCCACCTACAGAGTAGAGGGAATTTTAGAAAGAGAACAAAGATCTCTAACTGGGATGGAGGCAGCAGACTTCTGATTTTAATTACCACTCCAGCTAACAAAAGACATCCTCTCATCACTTTGCCTTAAATATTCTCTTGCCTGACCTACATCCAAAGGCACATAGTTTTGGGTGCTACTGTTTCTTTACCTGTGAATAGAGATAATAGCACATTTCCTCTTAGCTCACTGCACAGGGGCAAGGACCAGGAAATTGCAAACACAAAGGGATGCATATTTGTTGAGCTAAATTCAATATTTTTAAATTGTATTAATTCCACAGGAAAAAAACCTGGGGGACAGTGTGATTAATCCCTACAGGCAGGGTTTTGAAGGGCTTGGAAAGAAAAAGTTTTGAGCCCGGATCTTGGCAAATGGGAAAATGTAAAGAATGGTCTGGCATTGTAAAGTACTGAGGCAATCATCATAGATGACAAAGGAGGCTGTGGTGTTGGGCACACCATACATATTCTCCGCATCGCTTAGCTCCAGAAGCTGCTTTGCCCCAAAAGTATTTGGAGCCCAGCAGCTGATATTTTATTCGCAGAGCAGCCCAAGAAGACTGCATGGGGAGAGGTTTTTGTTACAAAGTGCCTGGTGCAATGCAATTACTTGGAATGGAATCCAGCCAGGGCAGTTGCTGTTAATATCACTTACCCTTGCAGAAAGTTTCGAGGGAGACTTCCTGGCTCTGAGTGGTCAGGACCTCTGTTTCACATCTCAGTGAAGAGCCTGCAAAACCACAGTCAGAAATCACCAGGGAAGAGAAATCACTGCTCTTCTATGCGTCTGCAAAGTCAACATCTGAGCCCACAGGTGGGGAGGAGGCTGTCAAAGCCGTGCCTGTGCTTAGCCACTGAATCATTCATTATGTTGTGTCTTTGGCGCCATTTCAACAAAAGTTTACATTTTCAAGAGGGGCATCTTCTCATTCAGTGTTGCTTTTTGGTCTCTATCCTGACCACAAACATTCGGAAGAGAAAGTTTTTTTTTGTTTTTTGTTTTAATCCAGTCCTGCATTCTTCTTACTGATGGGATCCCTCTCTCCCTCACCTCCTCTTCCTCCTTCTTTCTGCAAAGCGGATGGTCATGTTAGCAGAACGCCTTTTGAAAGTGTCATTGACCTACATTATAGTACAAGCAAAGCAGCTACGGGAGTAATCTAAAGAGAAAGATGGGAAAGAAAGGGAAACCAAGTTGGGGTCCCTTGAGTTAATCTCATTGTGCTGAATTTCCAAGGGAAGAAGGATGGTAAACATATGTACTTTTCTCCCATGGCTTTATTGATATTCTGTTCAGGACTATGAAAATTAAAATACAGTTTCTCAGCTCCACTTATAGCATGATGGTAAGTGAGTGGGACAGGATGTTGAAAAGAGCCAAGCAATTATGCATTTGTCATGGGTAATGGGGAAGGTAGAGTTGTCCCCTTTATTTAAAGGGCTTCTTCTTGCATCAGATGGGCTCTAGTCCCACAGGACTTTGCTTGCTTTAAATTCGTAGTTTCAGTGTTGTCCCGAATACCAGCGTGTAGAGATTGCTACGTGAAACATTCTTTTCTCTATTTCCTTTAGATTACGATGATATGTGAAATATATATGTAGTATATATTATTAAAATATGTTTGTGTATGTATGTATTATCTATATAAAATATTGTATATATTTTTAATACACACACACACACAGGGGGCAAAAAGCTAATAAATGCTATACCCAGATGCCACATGGGCGTATAAATCAGTTTCTGATGGCATGACTTCACTATTGGAAACTGTGAATGACAAGCCAGTCAATAGGCTGAGTGGCCTTGGGCAACTTGTCTTATCTTCCTGGCATGTGGGAATAAAATAGCATCATAAGATTTTTTTTTTTTTAATGAGTTAAATGGATAGTAACCTTAAGATCTCATATAAATGCCATAGGGTCCTTTCTGCTTAACATATTCTAGTTCCTTTGATGTCTACTACTATCTGCTTTCTTTACCTGACCTTTACTTTGTAAGACTAAGTAGTAATTTGTAGCTTCTGGCCTCTGCGTGGGGTTCCTGAAGGTAATAGATTCCAAGCCTTACCTCCTCCAGGAGTAAATTAATCCTTTAAAATCTCCACAGTTAGTGCCGGATCATCCTTATCAGGCTTTCTGATACTTGTTAGATAATATCCTTTAATCTAACCAATTGATTTGTTATCTCTAAACACTATTATAGTCTAATTTGCAGCAATGATATGTATTAGCAAGTGATTACAGAGAAGAAACTTAAATGTGATGTATTGAGGTAAAATACCTTTTCAAGTCCTTTGGAAGGCCTGGGGGTGATAAATCTATGGTGTTGAGGAAGGCTGAAAAGGTTATGACAATTGGATCTTGAGGCTGATAGAAATGGTTTTAAAATTCAATTTCTTATGTTTATAGTTTGCACATAATCTTAGGGCATCAGTGAAAGGTCATTCTGAAAATACTGAATAACGGGCTAGTTTGCATAAGTAAATATAAATGAATTCTCTTTCCTTAGTGCATTCATATCCCATAGAATGGGTTATCTATCTTCAGAACAGTGATGTTCTTTCCCAGAACACCTCCTTTAATTCTGAGTGCACCTTGGTGCTGGGGTCTGCTGTAATGTGCTATGTTCATAAAGAGATCCACATATTTCAGTATTGTTTATGGGTGCACCATGCTCTAGGGGATTTCAGTGCTCTGTTGAAGTGGATTTTCTAGATAACCTTAGCTTATCTTTTAGAATAGAAGGTAATAGTGCCTCGGGCACCTAGGTGGCTCACTGGTTCAGCATCAGACTCTTGATTTTGGGTCATGATCTCAGGGTGAGATTGAGCCCCAGGTGAGGCACCGTGCTGGATGTGGAGGCTGATTGAGAATCTCTGCCTCCACACCTTGTGCTCACACATGCGCTCTCTAAATCTCTGAAACAAAGACAAAAGTGTCTTTGTTTTATTTTACTTAAAAATATTTCAAAATTTTATTATCACCTTCCTTATTAAAGAAAATATTCTAGATTTGTTACTTCCTTCATTATATGAACTTTAAATATGTTTTTTCTTTACAATGGTTGTGGTATATAAATTTCCTTTATTGATTAATTTTTTACTTATTTTTTGTTGTGGTTAACCTGCTTTGCTTGCCTCTGTTTACCATATAGAAAAATTTGTCCTTTGATAAATAATTTCCTATAGCTACACTGTTAAGGTTTTCATTTTGCTACTTTTAATAAGGAATTTTCAAATCTGAAATGGGAAAGAAATGAAAATTTTATAAAGGCTTAAATTAAAACACATATTTTTTATTAGCTTCTTATGAAAGTGAAGGACTTCTGTGGCCGTCTTAACTAGTACTGATGAATGCATAAAGAAGATGTGAAATATAGATATATATATTTCATGAAATATACAGATATATATATTTCATATTTACATATATACACATATGTAAAATGGAATATTACTCCACCATCAAAAAGAATGAAATCTTGCCATTTGCAACAATGTGGTTGGAGTTAGAGTGTATTATGCTAAGTGAACTAAGTCAGAGAAAGATGCCATATGATTTCACTCATATGTGGAATTTAAGGAACAAAACAGATGAACGTACGGGAAGAAAAAACAAAGGGGGAGGCAAGCCATAAGAGCCTTTTAAATATAGAGAACGAACTGAGGCTTGCTAGAGGGGAGGTGAATGGGGGGATGGGCTAGATGGGTGATGGGATTAAGGAGGGCACTTGTGATGAGCACTGGCTGTTATATGGAAGTGATGGATCACTAAATTCTACTAAATCTAATTCTACTCCTGAAGCCAATAATACACTATATGTTAACTAAATAGAAGTTAAATAAAACAAAAAAAAAAAGAAGAAAGAAAAACTATTGCTTTGCATACTAACCTGTGGTAGCTCTCTACCAATGAAGTACATTCTTTTTTTTTTTTAAGAGTTTATTTATTTGAGACAGAGAGACAGTGAGAGAGAGAGAGAGAGAGAGAGAGAGAGCATGGAGGGGGAGGGGCAGAGGGAGAAGCAGACTCCCTGCTGAGCAGAGAGCCCATGCAGGACTCAATCCCCCGACTCTGGGATCATGACCTGAGCCGAAGACAGTCGCTTAACCGAGTCACCCAGGTACCTGAGGTACATTCTTTCTAAATGGCATAAAGTTTCGCTGCCTGGCTTTTCTTTCCCATCCCATAACACTTTCAGATAGTGGTATTTGCTTATCACTGACGCATCACAGATGAAATTCCAGCTCGATTCACCCAAACTTCTACAATGCAGCTTTGCTAGAGTGATATCTATATTTGACAGTCCATTTGCCTCCTCAGAATAGAGTCACCTCGTGTACTTAAAGCAGAGAAGAAATGGGTACACTCTGAGTGAAAAAAAGAAACAAGGAAAAATCTTCCTGCATGTAGTTCTATCCTCCCTTTGACCTCGAAATGGAAGTGTCAGAGCCCCACCAAGATGGGCCTGCTTCTATCAGTATGGCATTCCTAGGCAGGGTAAGAGCGTTCCATTGAAGAAGGAACATGACCCCAAATCACATTCCTCTCCTGGTGACACTGGGCTCGATGACTTGATGTGGTTCCCACTCTGGTGTAGGGATGTTCATGATGGACTTAAAAGGGTAATAGAAAATATTTCTGAAGAAGGGAGACAGATTCTACCACAGGTTTTCAAATTGCTTTCAGGTCACTCAGCTGTATTTGTCAAGGGTTTGTGGGCATGCGCCAGGCTTCAAGCTCTGCCACAGACAAGACCATGCTCTTTCATTGATTCAGCCATCACTTGTTGAACATCTGTATGTGAGGCAATAGTCTAATGTATGGGATGAGATGGGCAGGATACAGCCTCTCCATTGTTTGGATTCTAGTGAAAAAATGCACGCTTTATAGTAAATATTTAGTTTGTAAGGATTTTGCCATGTACAGGTCAGGGTTCCTTAAAAAAAATAAAATAAAGCCCATGGAGAGTACTTGACCCAGATTTAAGGTAGGCAGAGGGTCGGAAAGGTATTCCAAGGTTAGAGATGTCCAAATCAGATTAAGAAAATAAAGAGTCAGGGGAGATGAGAAAGTATGTCTAGCTAAAAGTATGTATGTCAAACACCAGTGAGAAAGAACACTCACAGGCTCAAAGACAGTTTGACAAGAATTTCGAGTTTATGGGGGAAATAGTTACTCAAGGCTGAAGAGGGAGGCAGGAGTAAGATCATAAATGGTTTTGTGTACAATATCGAAGAGTTTAACTATCATGCTGAAAGGGATGGAAATACATTGGAAATCTTAGGCAGAAAATGGACATGATCAGACATTTACTTTGGAGAATCAGAGAGGACAGGGGTGAAGGCAGCACAGATTTAGGAGCCCAAGGCAGCAACCTCTGAAAAAGAGGATGCATTTCTATCCCCAGGGAACTGAGTCTGAGAGAAACTAGCTGATGTAACCTACTACCTGGTGGGAACGCCAGTCTACAGTGTGCGCTCTGCATGAGGCAGGAAGAAGTACATATGAGGACTAAAACCAGGGACTTGACCAAAGAGGCAAAAAAGTCCAAGCCTACTGGGATATGAAAACTTGAGATTCTCGAACACCAGGAATAAAATTACCATTATATTCCGTGAAGTCCTGGTTTAAAAGGCTAAGAGACAGGTGGAAGCTGCACCCTGAAGAATTTCAAGAGTTCCCACATTCATACTTCGTCCTTCAGAGACTCTAAGATGTTTTTCCCACTGATAAAACTTTTTAAATACCTAAGGCGTACTCAGGCACTCCTGGGAAAAGATTTTGCCCTGGCGATTTAAACACAAAGTCCTCTGAATTTGAGAATAGTATTACCTGACCTTGGATTTCCATGGGATTTCAGGGCTATCTGTGGATGTTTTGCTTTCCTGAAACAATTCTTTTTGGGGTTTTGGGTGTGTCTGTAGCTAGCATAGCTTCCTTCATCTTTGTCTCAGATGGCATCCGAGAAACATGCAACCTGTATCCATCACATCACTGATCTAAACGTTTCTCCTCCTCTAGCATGGCTTCCAGATGTCGACATTCCAAAACACCATCCAGCCTCCTCTGAAAGACAACATTGCACGATGCATTTTCCCCAAGAGCGTGGGATTCATTATTTCCGTACACACCGTTGTTAATTATGTTTCCAAACTACTGCTGATATGGCATCTAGCAGAATTAGTCTCTGGGCACAGTGTCTTCTTTTTTTGAATAAGAGATTTTCTTTGATGCAGCAATTTTGACAAGTACTTTCTCGTTCTTTCTCTCCCATCAGTTTGTTTGACTTACCTGTGCCTTCCCCAACAGACTTCCTCTTTCTTTTTTTTTTTTTTAAAGATTTTATTTATTTATTTGACAGAGATAGAGACAGCCAGCGAGAGAGGGAACACAAGCAGGGGGAGTGGGAGAGGAAGAAGCAGGCTCATAGCAGAGGAGCCTGATGTGGGGCTCGATCCCATAACGCCAGGATCACGCCCTGAGCCGAAGGCAGACGCTTAACCGCTGTGCCACCCAGGCGCCCCAGACTTCCTCTTTCTAATGAAATACGAGGTTTCTAAATACCTTCCTTTTATGACAGTCTCCACAAATTGGCCCCATATCCTCCTCAAATTTAACCTGTAAGATAGGCTGATTGTTAAATGGTTGCATGTCAGTTTCACTCGCATGAATCATCTATACAGTAGATGTTTGGAGATTTTGATATGAAAAATGTCCCTGTAGAAATCAACTGTAATAGGAAACCTTCTCTAACCATTCTCTGCTGCAAGCCTAGATTGGGAGCCGGGGAGAAGATGCACAGTAATTTATCTCATTGCATCCCTTTCTGTTACGATTGTACAGATAACTGCATTCAGAACTTCTTTTATCAGTTGTTCATAACTTTCAGGGAATGTTCTACTCTCTCTACCTTATTCACATCAATCAATAAACAATATACTAGCTGGAGATAAGCCAAGATGTGTCATTGAGATAACGAGGCCTAAAGAGCTGATAGATGTTGGAGCAGAGATACTGAGTGTTACCAGTAGCCAGAACAACTTGAATTCTGAGGAACAACCTTCAGCCGTGCTATCAAGAGGACAGAAGCTAACCACTCAAACACAACAAGTATTATGAGAGTGCAGACCACTGCCAGGCATCAAGGTTGTAGGTGAATGAGTATATAGCCTGCTGTAATACATACCTGAGTAAGTTCGGTGCCCCAATCTTGCATATTTCCCCACTGTTCAACATTTTCTACTTAAGTATATCCTCCTTTTATCATGTAAAATATACTTCCTTGTAAAGGTATTGACAGGAGTGATTGTGTCATTAAATCTGTTTCCTCAAGAAGACTATCCCTCAATCTCAAACCATGGTTTTTTATCTATTGGTACATTGGTTAAGTGTTTCCTTTTAAGTCTTGCAAGCTAGGTGATTTTGCTTTAGTGAACAAAGGTCTGGGCCCAAGATCTGTGCTCTAGGTTGGTTTCACCTTATGGTGTCGACAGTGAGGCCGATGCACATGGTCAGGTGAAAAGAGACATGACCCAGGCCTCCTTATCAGAAGGGACGTGATTATCCCTCGATAAAGGGCTGCTCTTTCCTTCCTGTGTCATCCGCATTTTTTTTTAAGATTTTTATTTATTTATTTATTTATTTGACAGAGATAGAGACAGCCAGCGAGAGAGGGAACACAAGCAGGGGGAGTGGGAGAGGAAGAAGCAGGCTCATAGCAGAGGAGCCTGATGTGGGGCTCGATCCCAGAACGCCAGGATCACGCCCTGAGCCGAAGGCAGATGCTTAACCGCTGTGCCGCCCAGGCGCCCCATCCATCCGCATTTTTTTAAATTGTATAAAGTCAAGTTTTGCTGATCATCTATATGCTTTTCTTTACCTTCTCTCCAGGCAAATCCTTCCTGAGGCCAAACTTATCTTACCTGCCTCATGATACTTTCTACGATGAGCCAATCTTTAAAAATATCTTCCACACTTTACTTCTGCAGTATCTATACCCCATTTGAGATTTTGTCTTTAATCTCGGGTTGCTACTTTCTATTTTAGAAAATACCATATATACTCAGTAAAGGAACTGAAGGTAAAAGGTGTTATGAGGCTGTGACTTAGACATATCTATCCTTAATGTGCCTGACTGAGTGTGCTCAGTAAATGTTATAAATTCACAGTGAGACTGGATAGCATAATGGGTAGAAACCCTACTCTGGAGATAGATGCTTACATTACATCTGGGTTTGGCTGCTTATTATGTGTGCTTTTGGGCTGGTCACTTAACCTCTCTGTGCTTCAGCATATTAATCTCTACAATGATAATACTAATAGGAGCGGCCTCAGAATTATTGGCTTACATGAGTTAATATATAAAGCCATTAGAACAAATCCTAGCACATACTAAGGGCTCTTGATATTTACTTATGAGTATGATGATTTGTGATTAGTAAAAAAACCAAAATTATAGTCTATTTACGGTGAATACATAACACACATACAGAGATTTAGTTTAATGCCCCATTCTCTTTAGAGATGTTCTTACTCCCCCGCTTCTCTCCCTTTCTTCCCTATTCTGTTTCCCTCCACATTTTCCTCTTTCCCTTTCTTCCTTTGTCGCAACTGCTATCTTTAAAATTAGGAACAATGGCACATATATTAGGCAGTGTAATAATATGTGAATATTACATGCCCATTCAAACACTTAATGCATTAAGTAATGAGTAAATTATCCTAAAATACGAAATAAAGTTCCGTTTCTACTCTGTCACCACGTATTAGCAACTTACTGTGCAGAAGACACTAGAGGAGGGTGAAAGATGTTGAGTCTGCTGTGGACACCCCAGTCTGGTGAAGAAGGCACGCAGGTAAAGCAGCAACAGCACTGAGCAATGTTTTGGGGATGGTATTCCCCCCTGGTGCGCTTCTGAAGGACAGAGAAGGTCACCCAGTCCTGCCTACTCAAGGCACTGGGGACTCTCTTTCTTCTCAAGATTGACGTATAACTGATTTACTTTATGACCCCTCCGTTCGTGGTGTCAGTGGTTCACTGGTGAACTAGAACATGTAGACACAGTAACCTCTTGTATACAATTTTGTCTATGGTCCTAGAAATGTTCTAGAAAACAGAGATACCGACCTTTAGGAAGCCTTGCATTCATATGCTGGTTTTATTTAAGTGTGATTTAGGGACTATGTTTTTATTTTCAAAATGATTCATGGAAGTGAGCAATTACTTTCTATGGTACGTGAGTCCTATCTGTACATTTAATTGTTCACTACCAGGATCGTTTCTTGCTTGAGAGATTGGAGCCTTAGCTTAGAGCTAGAGTGTTGGGAGCCACCACCCACTGTAGGTGGGTTACAGATGAGATGATGCGTCCATCTGCAGCAGTGCATCACCGTCAGAAGCTCGGTCTGTGTTAAGTTGCAGCAGAATAGGGCTGGCAGATGATCCTCGTGCTCTGTACTAAGGCCTGCTTGATCCCTTTTGCCAATGCGACATTTGAGGAAATGCGGGTAATGGTTTTACATTTGGTCATATAGATCTTTGCCTGAATCTAGGAATTGTAGGCTTCCATGCAGGAAATGGAAAAATAAAGTGACCAAGGGCAATTCTCCATTTAGGACCTTTAAGAAATGGTATCTCATATTTCAAAGAAAGGTCAAATAAACTTTTTTTGTGAGATAGCTTTACTTCTTGGTCAATCTGCGCCTACTGTTCCTTTAAAAAAAAAAAGTGTGTGTGTGTGTGTGTGTGTGTGTGTGTGTGTGTGTGTTTTGGAGGATTGTGTAATTAGCTTTACTCTCTCTATCCTTGCACCACTCTTGGAACGTACTGTTTTCCTGGGTGTTCAGACTGCTCGGTCAGAACCCCAGCCTGCGGAAGACATCAGCTGAGTATGACTGGCTGCATGGACTTGAAGGTGGTAAAGGCAAATGGGCCATCTGTCTGGGGCTGGTGTAGACACATAACAGAGACGATACTGGATAATAGTCAGATTGATGTTTTACCCCAAGGTGGTTGGAGGGGTTTTTTTTGCATGTTTTTCAACAGACCTGGTTTAAAAATTCATGGATGCACCTGGTTGTTTGCTCCTATCCTCTGTTTTTCAGATATTCTGGTACAGCCAAAAACCTCCTCAGCAAGAGACTAAATTGGAAAAGGGTTGTATTCAGAGCTTAGAAGAAAATCTGTGCAGTTTTCATGAAAATCACCTAAGCATAGTGCTGTAAACTGAAAAAATGGGGTGTTTTTCGGGTCAAGATTCCCAAGAGTTAGCGGCATCATTCAGTGTACTTTTCAATCAGTCTTAGAGCAAAACATCCTTTAGCCAAATGTTATATTTGAAAAATGGAAATTTGGGTTGGATCCTATTGCCTATGAATTCCAAAATGCTCAGAGGTGTTTGATGCACTAGATGCAGACAAAAAGACCCAGAACAAAATGGCACTGTTTTTCCCAGTAGGTAATCTTACTGAATCTCTTAGAGCAGAGGTGATATATCAGTGAGAAAAGTGGTTATCAGATTAAAAAAAAAAAAAGGTGCTATCTCTTCTATGTAAGATTTATTCTTGGTTCAAAGTGAAAATTCTGGTTCAGCTGTGGATGAGCCAAATTAAATTTGGTTAGGATCCAGGGAACTCTGTTTCAGATCAATTAATCAGTAAAAGTTTCTATTCCCCATGCTTCTTTGTCTCTCTGTGTGTCCCTCCCTCTTTTACCCCAGGAAAAGTGAAGAAAAGAATTAGCCTCAGGGCTGAGCTTTAATAAACAGAGTGACCTTTACATTTTAGCTCAAAGAAATAAATATAATCTTATAGGTATCATTGGCAACTGAGCCTGGGTGGGATGGGACTTATGGGTCGAAGACAGCACTAGAATTTACCTTCAGGGAGAAAACAAATTTGATAAAGGGACTGGTGAGAAATGCTGTATGTCAAGAAGATATACATCTTTTTAAAAATTTGTGATCTTAGATTTAGAAGCTTGCTGAACTTTCCACAGTTTAAAGCCTCCATTTAGCACAAACTTCTTTCGGCTGTTTTTGGTACCATAGGTTTACCTTGATTTCAGAAAATCTGAACTGCCAACATGTAAATTAAGCAATTCTTAACACAAAGAAACAGCACAGGCTTCTTTGAAATAACAGGCAACCCTTATACATTCTACTAACTAAGGGCAAACTTTAAGACTTCAATGCTAGGGTCTAGTGCCAGAAAAAGATCAATTAAAGATGAAGAATGGTATTTTTGGAAAACGTAATGCCATTTTTAGGTACAGAGGATTTGATTCAGTAGAATTTGATATGCCCATAATCTCACTAGAATGTACCTTTCACCCTAGAAAAATTATATAATGTTTGAACCGAAAGAGGTACTAGAAACTATCTTTCTGTTTCAGTCCAGCAGTTTAAGAGGTTGTGTTTGGGCTCACAGAAGTTAAGTGACTTTCCCAGTGACCTAGAACTAGACAGTGGCAGAAATGGAGGTTTCCCATCCAAGTATATGTTGCCTTTCCCCCATGACTTTTCCTGCAGCTCCCCTTCCTTTGCAGAACATCCCAGTTGGGAACAGTGGACCTCTTTTCTAGTCCCAAAGTTGTAGAAATTTTTTTTTTACCTTCCTCATGTTGGATAACTTGAGTACATGTAGCAAACATCTTATTCCCCACAAATGCCGAAGGTAACAGAAAAATCCATTACTCTAAGGACTCAGAATAGATGCAGATATAGTCATCTCTCCAGACCATAAGGATCCTCAAAGCCATGGCTTCTCTCCACATCTGTAGCCAGCAACAACATCACCTGATCTGTTCCTCAGTGTTCCCATTCTGATTATTTTCTTTCTTGTTCTCACAGATAAATTTGAAAGTAGTGAGGGTGAGCTAAAGCCACAGAAGCTAGAGGGAGTTGTAAGAGGCCACTAACAACTGTCATGTGTCCTCTCCGAACAGGCAGTGTAGACAGTGGACCAGTACTTCCCACGGTGCACTCACAGAGCCCTGCTTCTTGAGAAGTTCCACTAACAAAAACGCATTCTGTCTTCTAATATATTTGGCAGACGTTACACATGATTTCCCTTGTTTTGCTTCAGAATGTGCTCTCTAGAGACTTTAGCAAACCAAAGGAGCCTTTTTGTTTTCCTTTATGCTAGTCTTCCTCAGATTTATATAACAATTGTTTTTTAAAGTATTACAACAATTTTGCTAAGAAAATGCTGTGCTCATTGCTTTGGCCTCGTTTAATCACCATAAATACCTACTCTGTGAAGAGGGCATTTTTAGCCCTATTTCTTAGCCATGGAAATAAAGGATCAGACATAAGAAGTGGTTTCCCAAGGTCACATGCTAATAAGAAGCCCACCTGGGACCCCAAGTGAATCCTGTGTTCCTAATACCTATGGGAGTCTCAATTTGAATACCTGTTGACTTGAACACTTAATTGTAGATGAGTTAAGTGACAAGAGACTTTTTGAGCACAGGCACTTTATTTCAAGAAAGAGAAAATGAGAGAGAGCATATGAACTGGGGGAAGTAAGGAGTATCCTCGGTGTCTAATGTGCTCCCTGTCCTCTCAATCTGTTGTTTGTTGTCTCATTTTGAACAGCAACAAGGATGCAGTACTTCTATTTTAGCTCTGAGTTTATGGTTTTGTTTTGTTTTTTTCTTATGTTAATGACAAGTACCAACAGAAGGCAACAAAAGATGATGTCGGCCATGGTAAAGTGGAAAACATGACCATGACCTCTATCAGGGATGGCAGCTCTAAAGCTCTTGTTGATTATGACCATTTGGGAATAGGGTCGCTCTAAGTCTGCTTGTTCTTGGAAAATTGGCATATCAGCGGTATTCTTTGGGCCAACGTTTTCTATACCAAACAGAACTTGGTTGCTGGTCAGAGTCAGCCTTGGACCAGGGGTCTGAACTTCTGCATTTTACGGTGCTACTTGCCAACAAGAAAAAAGTCTCTCACTGAAATGATTCTTTTTATCCTAATGGTTTCCTTTGTGTCAATTCCACTTTCTGTGGGCTTGAGGAATTTGTTGAACACTGAAAAGGCACATGTGCTCATTTACATTGGCAAGTGTTAAATTGGGGAGACATATGTTTATTCTCCCCTCCTGTTAGATACTTGAAGAGTGTTGGTTGTCAGACTTAGGTGTAATTTCCCAAGTGGTGTGCTTCTAAAAAATCTTTTTCAGAATCTCCGGTACTTATAAATTTGCCTGGAAACAACTATAAAGTATGATTGGAAGCCCAGTAGATTGGAATCCTTGTGGCAATGCTTAAATGACCAGCTTTAGGGATACTTTTATTTGGTCTAAGATTGTCTGGGTATGTTCCTAATGAACTTTTCTTTGATGAACCATTGCTATAACCTCTTATGTGAGTTCCTTGACTCTATATTTTCTTCTCTTTATTAACCTCTTTATTACCTCCAAGGTGAACATCCTAAATGAGCGATAGTCTTTCTATTTCCTGTATTTTCCTGTATTGAAGCTGAGTGGATGGCTCAGAATAGCTAGGCTCTCTTGCCATTTAAGTCAAAATCCGTTTCCTCGGCTACTGAAGCTCTCTCAGCTTGGCTGCAGACTGCGTTACGTAACTTCCACCGTACTGAGGAACTTGCTATTACCTGAACACGTAGTGCCTATTCACATTCCTCTGTCCTTGCGTGCTGACTCCTCTGCCCTGAAATCCTCCCTGCCCCTTCTATGAAATACCGACACAGCCTTCAAAACCCCTTTCAGTGTCAAGTGTTCTGGAGCTCCTTCCCTCGTTCCAAGAACAGGAACACACGTGCTCCTCTGTGCTCTCACATTATGTTGTGTGTACCGGTGCACCTGTGCTGTTCCCATGGAATTTTGTCTGTCATTTCTGTATCAGAGCTGGTTGTAGAAGAATTCAGTTTCCTAAGGCACTCAGTGTCTCATTCATCATTTACTCCCTAGTCTTAAGCATAGTCACTATCACTTGGTACTTAAAACTATGTAAATATGTTAGGAAAAAAAAAGAGGAAGAAGAGATGAATGGTTGAATGGTAAACATCTGGCCACCCCATAAGGATTGACAATTTTCCTTCAAAAAAACCACACACACACACACTATATTCCAAAAGTCGTATTTTTCTATTCTCGAAATGCCTGAAAAGGGATTGTAAGAATTTTAATTATTGAGAGTATTTTTATTGCAATATCCTATAAGACAGATCATACTGTTCCATTTAGTGCCTCACTTATGCCTTGAATGTAAATTGTATCAAAGAGGAAAAATTGTTTAATTTACATTTTCTCATATGTTTGAGACAAAGTTGGTTAATACTCAACCCAAGCTCATGCCCACTGCTTAGGAGGTCTGCTTATTCTGTGGTCTAATGTTTAGAATGCAGTCCTTAGAACCAAGTCCTTAGGTGTGAGCCAGAGAAATGCCAAAAATGCTTTGGAATTATCTTACTGACATCATCACACCACTCCCTGCCTAATTTCACTCCTTTGAGGTTTGCTTGTTTCCAGTTGGAATATCTTAATTCACATTTGCGAAGTGCTGTATCATGCCTAAATGAAAACGTCATGGATGTATAAAATCTTAAATAGTAGTCTACCAAATTTGAATTTCTTTGTGAGTGAACTATTTTTTAACATCTTAAAATTTGCAATAAATGGGTGGCAAGAAAGGTTTGCCTGTGAATTGATGGCATAGTGAAAAATGGAGAAATAATGTTTTCTCTGCTGCCCTTTTTTTTTTAAANCCTAATTTCACTCCTTTGAGGTTTGCTTGTTTCCAGTTGGAATATCTTAATTCACATTTGCGAAGTGCTGTATCATGCCTAAATGAAAACGTCATGGATGTATAAAATCTTAAATAGTAGTCTACCAAATTTGAATTTCTTTGTGAGTGAACTATTTTTTAACATCTTAAAATTTGCAATAAATGGGTGGCAAGAAAGGTTTGCCTGTGAATTGATGGCATAGTGAAAAATGGAGAAATAATGTTTTCTCTGCTGCTTCTTTATTCAGGGAACACAGTTACAGAAATGTGCAGTGTAGAGTTTCTAATCTCTTAGGAACTTGTCTTTAAACTTGAAATACTCACTTGAGGTCACCCATGTGTATGTGTGTATAATATATGCAGAATAATACTACATTGCTTTTTCCAGAAACTTAGGTAAAGACAGGAAACGTGTATCAACATGTATAAAAACACATTAGACACTGTTACAAATAGACAATGAGGTCAGAATGGCAATTTATACAAATCGATAAGAAAAAGAGACACAATCATGATTTAAAATGGAGAAAAGGGGCTCCTGGGTGGCTCAGTTGTTGGGCTTCTGCCTTCAGCTCAGGGTGTGATCCCGGCATTCTGGGATCGAGCCCCGTGTCAGGCTCCTCCAGTGGGAGCCTGCTTCTTCCTCTCCCGCTCCTCCTGCTTCNGCTTCTGCCTTCAGCTCAGGGTGTGATCCCGGCATTCTGGGATCGAGCCCCGTGTCAGGCTCCTCCAGTGGGAGCCTGCTTTTTCCTCTCCCACTCCTCCTGCTTCTGTTCCCTCTCTCACTGGCTGTCTCTCTCTCTCTGTCAAATAAATAAATAAAATCTTTAAAAATAAATAAATAAATAAAAATAAAATAAAATAAAATGGAGAAAAAATATGAACTGGCAGTCTACCAAATGAGGATATTCAAATGACTAAACACAATGACAAAAGGAAGAAAGGGAGGGAGGGAAAATTCACTATCATTAATAATGTGTATTGATGCAAAATATGCCTTTTTCCCCAGTCAGCTTAGAAAACATTATGAAAAGAGAGGAAAAAAAATCCCCTGTTGGTGATAGGTACTTCCCAAGCCCTGCCAAGGAACTATGAGTTAGTACTCTCTTTTTCAGAAAGGTATTTTGGTAATATGAATCAAAGGGGTTTACAGAATTCATGATGTTTGATCCATAAATTCTACTTTGAGGAAATTACTTGAAGGATTAATAGTTGATGTACAGAAATATTAATGAACATTGGTTCATAAGATTATTTTAGGAAATTTGAACACCTTCTAATAAGGGATTAATTACATAGTGGTGTATCCATACGATCAAATTCTGTGTAGCCAATAAAATGTGATAACACAGGGGAATATTTAATAGCCTGGAAGATGTTTGCCACGTAGTTTTAAAGTGAGGAAAACAGGTTAAAAAACAGAAAGTATTGCATGGTACTCTCTCTATATATAAATCTCTTTTCATTCTCTCCCTCTCTCCTTTCCTTCCCATTCTCCCCTTCCCCATTTCTGTATGTTTGTGTGTATCTCTGTTTGCATAGAAACAAAGATTGGGAAAGCAAACATCAGCACATGAGTGATAATTATCTCTGCCTAGTGGGGATTGAATGATTTTTCTTTTCTTTCCCCTAAGCACTTTTTGGGGGCATTTTTCAAAGTTTACTGTAATG
Source organism: Ailuropoda melanoleuca (assembly GCF_002007445.2). NCBI lineage: Eukaryota > Metazoa > Chordata > Mammalia > Carnivora > Ursidae > Ailuropoda > Ailuropoda melanoleuca. The sequence continues at coordinate 107,429,341 of NC_048223.1, read as the reverse complement.
AATACATGTTAATTCGTGCTCATATTTGAAGAGAAATACTAAATTTTAAAGCAAGATGAATAATTAAAAACCAAAATTATCATACCTTTGGCACAATCATGTTTAGCAAAACCTAGAAACCTGCGGAGTAGCTTAAACACCTGTCCTCCTATCACTGGGGGTGCCTTCTGTCTTCATCCTTTTATTCCGAATTAAAGGAATTAGGTCCAGTGCCAGCTGTTTGTGAACTGTGGAAGGACCAGGTTTGAGGGGCTTCCCAGTAGTCAAGACTGAGCTGCAGTTAACGTGTGGCCTTTGGAGGAAAAGACCATGATTGGTGAGGATACTAAAGAGGGACAGGTCATTCTCGTAGGCTATTCCATCCAAACGTAAGTCGAGAATGTCTAAGAACTGCGACATAGCTAGTCACTGTTTCCCAAGTAAGGCTTCACTTCATGATTCACATATTTGAGTAAGGTTTCTAGAAAAACATAACTAATTTTTTTTTAGATATATCTTTTTATTTTGGGTGGGGGGGTGGGGCAGAGGGAGAGGGAGAATCTCAAGCAGATTCCCCGCTGAGCGAGGAGCCTGATGTGCAGCCCTATCCCAGGACCCGGAGATCATGCCCTGAGCTGAAATCAAGAGTCTGACGCTTAACCGGCTGCACTACCCAGCTGCCCCAAATTGGTTTGAAGACAGGTTTTACTTTGGACATGTGTTCCTCATTTATAAAATCCTTCATCAGGAGAATTATTTAAATTGAAGGTGGAAGAGAGGTTTCTATTAAATTAGCAGGAGCCTGTCTGACAGTGGAAAGGCTGTGGGTGGGATGAGAAGAATGATCTGACCTCAGAGAACTATTTCATGTTCAGTGGAGAGCTTAGCACACTTCAGTAGTTCCAGAAAGTGTTACTGTATCATATAACATGAATTAATTGAGATATATTTTCATGACCCTGGGGTTCAGAGAAAGGTCAATAATACCTGGTATATTCTGTGAAGGGAAGAGTGGGTCTATCCAAGAGTTTGAAGATTTTTTTTTTCTTTCATTAAATGTAAACACTGTTTCTTATTTGTTTTGTTTTTAAATTGCCCAGTTTCCACTTCTGTAATAATTTTTCTGAGAGTTTCAGATAAAGAAATGATTTCAGATAAAGGATGACTTCTAATTTACTGCCCAAACCATACATTTTTGAGTGTCAGGAATAATATTTATGATGATACAACATGACTAAACCAGGACTGTCCTGCACAAACTCTGACATATGTTCACCCTATCTAGGATTCATTCAGAGAAAGCCAAAGTGACTGTAAGCTGTCATATGGTCAAAGCAGCTCCTGAATCAACATCAGCCAACTTTGTAAATGAGTCTATCTTTACAGGTGGATCCGACTCATCGTATGTATGAATCTCAATCTAAAAATGCCTTTGTACAGTCACAAAATAGAATAGCACTTTTATAATTGGAGTGTATGATAGCACCTTGATTAAGAATCAGTCTAATTGTTAAGGGTGCTAACTTCTGAGCAGTTGTGATGACAAGACTCATAAATGATATTAGTTCAGNGAGCAGTTGTGATGACAAGACTCAGAAATGATATTAGTTCAGATACATAAAAGATCATGTTGTTTGCAGAGGTACAAAATTTTTGTTCTTTTTGAACACTTTTTTAAAAAAAAATATTTTATTTATTTGAGAGAGAGAGAGCAAGTGCCTGAGTGGATGGGGGGTGCAGAAGGAAAGGGAGAAGCAGACTCCCCACTGAGTAGGGAGCCCGACCCTGGGCTCAATCCCAGGACCCTGAGATCATGACCTGAGCCTAAGGCAGATGCTTAACTGACTGAGCCACCCAGGCAACCCCTGAACATTTTTTTTTTTGAGAACCCTTTTCTCCTTTTGAATCGGGGTGCTAAGAAATACTACCAAAGTCAGGAGAGCTGATTTTGTGGTTATTTTCTTAAAGCGTGAATTTCCTGTTGGTAGTAACTTCGAGCAGATGAGTGTTTTATAGGGTTGGCATAGTATCAGTAGGAATTGAGTTATGCAGCAGGATGTATATAAAATAAAAAAAAACATAAAATAAAAATTTCGGATGGTTTTACACGGGCCTGCTCCATGATAAAAATCGATATTTCTATATGTTTCTGGGACACATTTACCATACAGCCATTCACCCTCAAACCCAAATTGCCTTTTGTTGNATCATGACCTGAGCCTAAGGCAGATGCTTAACTGACTGAGCCACCCAGGCAACCCCTGAACATTTTTTTTTTGAGAACCCTTTTCTCCTTTTGAATCGGGGTGCTAAGAAATACCACCAAAGTCAGGAGAGCTGATTTTGTGGTTATTTTCTTAAAGCGTGAATTTCCTGTTGTTAGTAACTTCGAGCAGATGAGTGTTTAATAGGGTTGGCATAGTATCAGTAGGAATTGAGTTATGCAGCAGGATGTATATAAAATAAAAAAAACATAAAATAAAAATTTTGGATGGTTTTACACGGGCCTGCGCCATGATAAAAATCGATATTTCTAGATGTTTCTGGGACACATTTACCATACAGCCATTCACCCTCAAACCCAAATTGCCTTTTGTTGTTTCTGTTGGTCCAAGGTTACCTAAAAGTCAGTTGGGTTTTTTTTGTTTTTTGTTTTTTGTTTTTAAGACCCAAGAGAACAGTAAGTATGCTGCTTTCAATTGCTACGTTATATTGCAATTGATACTGGTGCTTTTGTTGAGCATAAAGAGACAAGGACTATTTGCTCTTAAGAATCCCATTTTTTATAAAGTATCAGATCCTTAATTAAATGATGGGATTGTAATACCTAGATATAATCTCTCTTAATAAAGACTTAGTTATACATACTTTAATGGACATTAAACACACGTATCCTTCTGTAATTTAATCTGGGTCTTTTATGCACCCTAAAAATCCACAGCCTGGAATTTCTTGACCTTGAGTCTCTTGATGTCTCTGTGATTGACTAACAATAAAAATCATTTGGTCTTCAATAAATATTCACCTTGAATTGATACCAGTTTAGAAATAGACAGCCTGTAAAAAAGTTTAAGGTAGCTGGAACCCAGTGAAAAATCTGACAAATTCAAGTCATCTGTATGTCAAATATGCCATCAACAGAAGACCTTGCTATTCATACTGAATGTAATAATAAGAACAAACTTTTCATCATCTCCCCCCTTCTAATAATTATAAGTGACAAATTGTACAGAAAATGGTTGTCATCGTATATCTCCAAGATGGCTGCCACCAATTCTTGCCACCCTTTTGTATGCGTGTATATGTGTTCTTCCGCCCTTAAAAGGTAGAGTCTGTTTTTCTCCTCCCTTTACACCTAGCCCAGAATTGGTGACTTGTTTATCCAATCAAATGTGGCAAAATGGATGTCCTGGGACCTCTGAAGCCAGGTCATAAGAAGCATTGCTCCTTCCACTAGCTTTTCTTGAAATACTTGCTCTTGGGGCACTCACGCTTTGAGGAAGTCAGCCACCAATGACGAAATCCAAGAAACACAAAAATGCAATGCTTTGTAAAGATCAGACTTAATGGAGAAAATGCCCTTCTACGTAGAAAGAGACCAAGAGGCTAAGGCCAAATACATCAGTGAAGAAGCCATCTGGGAAGTGGAACCTCCAGTTCCAGCCCCACAGTTGACGTCACGTGGATTCGAAACTAACTACCCAGCTGAGCTCCTCCCGAATTCCTGACCCACAAAACCAGGAGCAAAATAAATAGTCTTAAACCATGGTTCTGAGGTAGTTTGTTACACAGCAATAAGTAAGTGGGACAGAGGTCCTTTTCTCTTTAATATATTGTATCAGTTCTGCCATTTATGAGATACAGATTTTGAGATGGAATTAGCCCAAGATATAGAACTGCCTAGAAAATGCAATCATGGAAAAAAAATCATCTTCTTAAAACACCACACTACTATATCACCTGCTCTCACCTGCTCTGACCGAAGGAAAGGAAGAAAGTATAGGGGAAAAGCAACAGATAATGTAATTATACTCAGGGGCATGTCAATTAATCACACCCTTTTCTGCCTCTCAAAAACAACTTGAAATGATCAGTGTCTGGCATTAAAGAATTGAAGAACTAAGGGAAAAAAAATTTGCATGAGACAGATCTCCTTGTTAACAGGAGGTACTCCTTCCTGGTTGTTCCCCTTCAGCGCCATCTTCCTGAGAGCTTTGCCCTGGAGCTGCAGAGGTGATTCTCACTTCACTAATCTGCAAATCCTGTTTGAGAGAAACCCCTGGTGGTCTCCACGGTCTTCTCAGGAAAGCTTTAATAGCCAAATGCATTAGCAAGGTCTCATGTGGCTGGGACTTCATTAATCTTCCCCTATCCACCCTGGTATATTTGCCCATTTGCCATGAAGCATTAATATAAGTAAGTAAAACTAAAACATACTTGTCAAGATGATGGTACAAGTAAAGCAAGGAATGAAGAATGTGGGTACATTCTGTTCACTGATTTTTAGAATAGATTCATTCCTATGGGCTCTTCTTTTCATTCTCTTGACTTTCAACTTGACATTTATTCAAACTCTAAAATCAAATGCACAACTTAGAGATTTAACCAAAAATGGTGTGTCCCTCACCAAAATCAATGTTAAAATATACCGTTAGCTTCTCTTTCTTGCTCGCTCTTCCTCCCCACCTCTTCTCCTTTATCATTTCTGGTGGAATAAAGAGATTTCTTATCATTAAATGAACATCATTTCTTGTAAAGTTTCCAATGAGCAAAGAAGATGAATGTCCACCTCTCTCAGCATTGCTGCTCCTTCTGATAGCAGCTAACATTTTAAAATGATGTAACCTTTTGGCATTTATAGATCTTTGGGGATTTAAGAGAGAAGTTACTCTGGGACTTGTAATGCCCATTGGAAGTGTGTTCTGATTGAGTTTGAGCGAAGGCTATGGGATAATGCTGGGATTTTTAAGGAAGCTCAAATATTCTCAAGGTATCTAATCAGTCTCCATAGTGGCTGCAAGAATAAAATTGTTTCTCAAATTTGTCCACCATTCTCTTCCTCTAAAATGCCATTTTTAAAAACCAGATGATACAATGCTAAGCATTAATGAATATTCCATATTCCTTACTATCCCCTTAGTATGACAATAGCTATTTCTCTGGCAAAGTGACTTTTTTAGATGCCAGTTAGTCATATAATCTGTTTCCTAGAAAACCAGTTACACTGGAATGATTCTTATTAATTTTAGCATAAATTTCTCAGCGATTTCTCTTGTGAGGAAATGTTTGTTTCCCCACCTGTGCTATTATTAAGTCAGAGCTTTTTGCTAATTTCTGTCATTTTTTTGTAACCCATATGTATGATAAAGCACAAAACCAGTCTTCTGGAGGAGAGATGCTAGAAGGGTGAGAAAAATAAGGCCGGGGCCATTGTGAAAAATCTGAGTGTGAAGCAGATCTGGGTATTTTGATTTCATAGATTTATATTTCAAGGCAAAATAAGTAAATAAATAAAACCAAAAAAATTATCTTTATTTCTTTAGGAATATCTTACCAGTCATTTTGTTACTGAGAGTCTCCATTACCTAGCTCCTAATTCCTTATAGCCAACCTGCTTTTCCCATCTAGGCAATATGTTTGTGAGATATTTGCAATACAGTCTCTCTCCCTTTCTCTCTCTCTCTCTCTGTCTCCCTCTCTCTCCCCGCCTTCCCCTCTCTTGAACTCAACTATCATATTTTTGCAAAACATGTAGTATTAAATGTGCCATTCTTTGTGAAGTAATAACAGTAACATTAGCACAAAACTTAGTATTCCTTTCATACAGATGATCTTATGTAATCTACACACAAACCCATGCAGTGTATGCCGTAGATAACTTTATTTTTTTTTATTTTTTTTTTAAAGATTTTATTTATTTATGCGGCAGAGATAGAGACAGCCAGCGAGAGAGGGAACACAAGCAGGGGGAGTGGGAGAGGAAGAAAGCAGGCTCATAGCGGAGGAGCCTGACATGGGGCTCGATCCCATAACGCCGGGATCACGCCCTGAGCCGAAGGCAGACGCTTAACCGCCGTGCCACCCAGGCGCCCCCGTAGATTAACTTTAACACTGACTGTGTGACCTTGAACTAAACAACTCATTTCTCTAAGCCTCATTTCNATAACGCCGGGATCACGCCCTGAGCCGAAGGCAGACGCTTAACCGCCGTGCCACCCAGGCGCCCCCGTAGATAACTTTAACACTGACTGTGTGACCTTGAACTGAACAACTCATTTCTCTAAGCCTCATTTCCTCATCTGCCAAATGGACATAATATCTACGTGAAGTATGTTTAAGCAATTCAGTGAAGTAATTAATATTTTAAAGGTTTAGTAGAGTGTTTGGTGCACAACAGATGCTCAATAAATGTAAACTTTTTTATAGTATCACTATTCTCAACAAGAAAACAGGCTCGTGAAAAGATTAAGTGAGCTATGAACTCTTCAAAGTGGCATAATTGATAGATAGCAGAGATGAAACTCAAATCCATCTTTGGAGTCAGGCCCTGTGTTTCCTGTGATTATGGTATATATTCATAGTTTGTTTTTCCGTCTTCTCCTGACATGAATGACCTTCACTCTCTCTCTTTGTCTTTTCTGAAGAAGTATACACATTCACAACAACATTCACTACGGTCAGGTTTAAAATTTGGTCATGGTTCTTCTTGTGGAAAACAGGCCTGTAGTTCGCGATCCCTACGCTCAGCCTTGCAGACCAGCCCTCCCATACCCATGAGCATGTTTCCTTTGTGGGAGGGTCAGTGTCATCCACAGTAATGGAAGCAGGGTCTTACCGTGAAATGATGCTTTTTAGTTTGAGATTCTCTAAGTTGAGTCAAAGGAGAGGATTATGTTTAGTAGATTCCAAGAGAAATAAGAAACCTTTTTATTTGCAGTCAGGAGGGGTACAGAGGGAGAGAGAGAATCTTAAGCAGGTTCCATGCTCAGTGCTCAATCCCATGACCCTGAGATCATGACGAAACCAAGAGTTGGATGCTTAACTGACTGAGCCACACAGGCACCCTAAGAAGTCTTTTTAAAACTTTCTTTGTTGAAATGTCTTCCAAGGAGTGTAACCCATACACTTTCATTCCTGGTGAACCTTGCTCTTTTTCTGTGTACTCTTTAGGGTTGGGCAAAATAATAATTAAGAGGTAGAGTTTTCTGACAGTGCTAGGCTAGTAAGAGACATGTGGAGTACTGAAATTGTAATGTATACTTCTTGAGAGTTCTTTTTTTCCCCTAAAATGTCGAAGCCTTTGGGTCTGCATTAAGAGGAAAAAAAAAAAAGTTTAAAAGTAAACTCACAGAATGAACTCTTTAGAATACAATGCCAAAGTTTCCCTGCAATTTCATTGAATCAGCTTTCAGCTCATGAGTAGATGGTCTGTTGCCCAAACGTTCTCTCAGCCTCTTAGTATTGAATGACCCGATTTTGTGTTAATGAACATGGATTGTGCATTAGATGAGTTTCACTGAGTTTGGAGGGGAGGGTGGGAGTGGGATTTAGGACAAGTGATTGCACACTGGCTCCACCTTTCTACAGATTCTATCAGTATATACTTATTTGAGCTTTTTTTTTCTCTATTTAATCACTTCCCTGTCCTTTTCTTGCTATTGTTTGTATTCCAGTGATTTTCTTTTCATGGGTCATTCTAGGATCCTGTATAACTCTCCTTAATACTATCCTCCAAATAGTAGCCAATTGATAAGCACTAATTGCTCCCACCCTCTGCTCATCTGGGAAGGATAAATGCTCGGCTCACATTGGGAATAGGCAGCTTTTCCACCTACATTGATCAGCAAATTATTTACGTGCTCTGATTCAATTTTACTTAATTTGTTTTTAATATTGAAGCCACAGGTTTGCAAATAGCCTCTTATAGTGTTTATACATAGATTCTTTTTTGAATACAGTGGTTAGATAACTGGAGTGCCCAGTTGCTACTATTGCTATTTTTCTTTGCCATTGTCATTATCATTATGGAAAGTATTTGTTATGCACCTGTGATATAGGCATCTGGATCTGAGTTAAGCCTTAAGCAAAGCAAGAGAGATATCCCCAGTATATTACCTCTTCGTGATTACAGTCCATGAATGACAAGAGGTAGACAAATGAGCAAACAAGTAACGAACAACACATAAAATAAATACTCTGTGATTTAGGAATCAAAGGAATGGTAGGAACAGGTATGTTCCTGGAGGTGGTAAAGCTGCCCCTTATTAACTCCCACCTCGTCTAACGAGGTAAATGGCAGAATTCCAAGAACAACACATCTAGGGAAAGAATCTGGAAAACTAAGTAGTAGCTATATTCCTTAGGGAGGAATGTCCTCAGTAGGCACCTGGAAGGATCAGAAAGAAGGCTGCCAGGCAACCTTTTGTAGAATTACATCATGTAGCCATATGTTGAATCTGGAGCAAGTCAAAGAGAGTAAAGATGCATTTAATTTCTGATGACACTGGGTTGTCAGAAGGACTAATAACAAAAAAAGGGAGAAGTGACATATTTTAAATCTATAAATTGCATTTCATGTTCATTTGTCACCTCTAGGAAAAGCAAATAAAGTTTCTTCCTTCTCCCAAAGTGGATGATGAATGATTGCTTAGGGTTGGGTGGCGGGAGCCTGTGTCACCATTATTGACTTTCTATGGAAAACAATTCATCTGCAGATGCAGTCAGTGCAGTGTCTGCACACCCTGCAGGGCATAAGTAAACTGGTTCTAATCACTCATGGGCTGATCTGAACAGAGAATAATTACTTTCCTGTTAAAGACGCACTCCTCCCCTTGTCTCAACCCTTCTTGCCTCCAAGTACAACAGCAGAGGTTTGTTCCAGAGGACTCAGACACTCAATGTCACAGGGGTACATGGACTGCTTTCAGCCAAAGTCAGGTTATGAAGACGACTCACTCACTCATTCACTGATTTGTTCATTCATTTGTTTATTTAAAAGATGGATGGACTGACTATGGACCATGCTTTATGCCAGGCAAAGACCCCTCTTCTTAGAGAGCTCACTTGAGGAACTGTGCAAAGTTTAGATTCATGCCTTTTGCAAAGTTCTCCTAAAATTCCCTCCTTGTGATCATATTCTAAGAATGCAGAGGATTAAACATGAAAAGCCAGAAGGGGACAGAGAGCCGGTGCAAACCAGCAAAACCAGGGATCATTGAACATGTCCAAGAAATGTAATGTTATTTTTTGAGAAGTATCCCCCAACTTGAAGGTACTATTTTGATAATATTTTCCAGGAGAACACCTTCTTGAGAAGATAGAACTTTGTTTATAAATGACATCCTTTATGTCTAAAGATTGGATCATATTTATTTTTACATTATTTCTTTTTCTCAGATAGGTTAAACATTTTCTGTTTAGATCTTACTTAAATTCTTTATTGTTAACTTATTTACTTTTAATAATCTTCAAAAGGATATAACAAACCTAACTTTTTTAGGAATAAATTGCTAAAGAAATTTAAATTTAAAGACTGAAATAATAAAATTCTGTTTGTTCAGTTAATAATTTAAGAACTTATTGCCATTCAACCACTGCTCTGATTGTAACCTACTTATGTTGAAGGCTGTGATCAAGTAATTGGGATACATTGTACACAGTGGTATATACTCATGTGTGTACATGCATTTGCATATGTATGTTTCAGTTGGAAATGAGCATAGGCCATAACATTAAATGGAAAAAACCCAATACATCCATGATGTTATAGAGAGATGTGAATAAAGAAGTAGATGGAAACACACACATGGTTTGACTTGTTGAAGGAATAGGGTCATGAGCAGTTTATTTTTATTTTGAATNTAAATGGAAAAAACCCAATACATCCATGATGTTATAGAGAGATGTGAATAAAGAAGTAGATGGAAACACACATGGTTTGACTTGTTGAAGGAATAGGGTCATGAGCAGTTTATTTTTATTTTGAATTCTGCTGGCAGTCTTACAAAGTTTGTGCAATAAAAAATGGCTTAAAAAAATGGATCCAGATTGACCTGTTTGTTTTGCGTGGATTTGAGCAGAGATTTGAGAGAGGGGCCACTGGAAGGTTTGTGTAATTCAGACCCATCTATAAATCTGACAGGGGGACTTTCCTGACAGCTTCCATCATTTCCGGAAGGTCAGATTTTAAAATAGAGGGTTTCAGGTGAAGACTGCAGAGAAAAGGTGAGATTTTGGTCTACAGATTTTTAGCACTCAGAATAAAAACAAAGGAAACCATGAGTTTCATTTATTCAATATTAAGTATCCATATGTTTGAAAATATTTGTGTTATTCTACCTTCCTTCATCTGGTATTATCTGGAAGCAGTAGGTCTCATATAGTCTGCTGACTTGGAGAACATATGAGTATCAAAAATATTTTAGATGACACATGAAAATCAGCTTGATTTGAGGATATTCTGTGGGCCTACTGTTTTTATTTTGATGAAATAGTCTGCCAGGAGAAGCAGGTGGTGAAATCTGCACTCTCGGGAGGAAAGGAAAACATGTATTGGTTAACAGGGAACTAGAAAATCAGAGGAGGAAAAAAATCACCTTGCCTGAGACCATGGATGGTCTATAAATTTGAGCCACTTTATGTTATTATGGAAATGACTTTTTGGCCGTAGTGCCAAAAGGTTGTTATATATTACTTTCAATTGTGGTTGGAGACATAAAGCAATGCGATCGTTTGATGACTTATTTGTTATTTGGAAAATGACAGTTTTTATGTGCCAATAAATATGAAATCACCTGGAAGTATTGTTGTGAATTTAGGAGCCACGTGAACGTCCTTGCTTCATGCATACACTAGATTTTAACGAAGGTGCGTGAGTCTGTACTGAGTAGGCTACCTAGTGGTTCTGTCTCAGCCATCTGATGAGAGGACACTGTCTGCTTAGTGAATGCAAGACAGAGAAACCCATATAACTTTGTCACAATTCTTGGTGGTAGACAGTGGCTTCACTGGAACATGGAACGACGAGGCAATTAGTCTCCAGTTTCGTGTGTGCTTTTCATCTTGTCCAGAGTGCAGCTGACAGCTAGGATTCCACTCACTCCGCCACGTCCCTTTCTCCTCTTCACAAAGGGGCAGGTTGAAGGAATGGCAAGGAACCTTGAATTCATCCTGGGTTACATAAACACAGTTCAGTCTGCGTGTGTCTGGTGTATGCTCTTCATGTGCCATTTGCACTGACAGGACACCACTTTCAAAGATGACACTAACTGTTCTGAGGTTTTAATATGATTGCCTCCAAATGCTTGAGAAAGCTCTGTGTATTTGTCTGGCATGCAGGTCTTTTATGACACGGCTCTATTTTTTTTTTCTTTTCTTTCCTCTCTCTTCTTTTCCTGGAACTGCCGCATCCTTACCTGGCAATCTTTAAACCCTGGGCTGCAGTGATTTCTCTTCATATGGCCACACATTAAGCACATCTTTCATGCTTCTCCGAACCAAACTCAGAAAGTGACAATTAATAAGTTGATGGGGAAGAAGTCAGTTGGTAGCATTAAGGCCACCTGTCTGGAGGCATTAGGTGCGCACTTTGACTGAGTGAAAGCAGACCTGCAGAGACTCAGGAATGAAGTACTTTATCACATGTTCCTAGAGGCATAAAATGAGAGAATAAAAAGCAGTTTTCAGGGCAGCTCCTCCATCTTGTTCCTATTGTGGATGGTTCCCACTGCTCTGGCCACGGTCAACAGTCCTAACAAGAAAGTACAAAGCGTTTGAAGCTGTGAATGTGTCCACATGTAAAGCATTCTTTGGTCAGTAGGCTAAAGACTGAGAAGGACACCCAGCTGCTCTTGCCATGGCGCTTCCATTCATATCTGCTCAGACTGTCGTGGGCATCTTCGTACTTCCAGGTGACAGCTCTGAAAACTCTTTTCGTCCATTCATTTATTTACTTATTCATTCATTTGGAAAATATTTATGGAGTCTGTAAAAGATGCTGGATGTTACTCTAGCTGCTGGGAATATACCTATGGGGCAGAAAAAGAGAAATATCCAATATCCCTGTTCTCACGGAGTTTATGTACTCGTAGGAAGTATGTAGATGATAAGCAAAATAAAAAAGGAAATTATAAAATAGCTTAAAAGGTGGCGATTTCCAGAGAAAGCCCAGCCTTTGAGTCAGGACTCAGAAAATCAGACTAAAGGTAGGATGACCTGTAGGGGTAGCATTGATATGAATAAGAGGGCTTATGGTAAGAGAGAAAAACCAATGGAGCCCATTCTATTTCTGTTTCTTTCCACCTTAACCACAATGGACTATGGCAAGCCTTGCTCTTTTAGTTCCCCCAAAATGGAAAGTAGACAAGGCACAATAGGCAAGAGGGCTGAGGTCAGGGTAAGAGTGGGACAGAATTTAGAATAAGGAAATAACCTTTGGAAAAAACAAGGAACAGAAGAAAATAAAATGCACTCCTCTGTGTCCTCTTCCTTCCTTCCACCTTGTCTGCCTCTTTGAGTTTTTTTAAAGAAAATAGTTTCATGGCCTAGGTCCAGGAGAACAAACAGGCAGAGTCAAGGTCCTTCTTTGACCAAACATTCTTTGCTCCTTTTTCCTCTCTTTCCAAAAATTTAGCTTGTTTCTAAGTTTTGTAAATTTGTAAACGTAACTTTTGTTGTTTTCTTTCCCCAACAATTCTTGGCTGCAGATTATGCTACTCACAGACCCGGAGATTGAGAGCAGCTTATTGATCAGCTCAGATGAAGGGGCCACCTATCAAAAGTACCGGCTGAACTTTTACATCCAAAGCTTGCTTTTCCACCCCAAGCAAGAGGACTGGATTCTGGCATACAGCCAAGACCAAAAGGTGAGTGTGGTTACCTTGTTTGAGACAACAGTGCGTGGTTTTCCAGGGAACAGGCCACTAGCTAATTATCTCTACATTTCTTCTCGGTGGTAACTTTTGTTCTCTGCAATAGCCTGAACTCTTAGCCAGGGGGTCCAGGGCAGCAAAGAGGATTTCAGGGTGCTTGCTTGAGCTGTGTCAATATCTGAAACAGCGTATAAGGGAAAAGCCTGATGCTAAGGAAGACATGGTGGAGAAGGGGTTCTTAACCTAGATGCTGCAGGCCAGGAGGAGCTCCCAACCCCCATGGATTTTGCGACTGTTTTGTGCATGTGGAAATGTGATTGTTGTTCTGGATTAAGGACACATAGCTCTTCTCAGAGCCTTATAGGGAAGGACAACCCTGAAAAGGTGAAGAGCGCTAACGAGGGATTTGCCAAAACAGTGAGAAAAATGGCAAGGGGAGCAATAATAATCTCCATAGATAATATTATTTCAAGTCAGGTAATGTCAGGATTTGTCTGCTCTTGGTGGTTGGGTTGAAAGAGAAGTCTCCTTTTTCAGAAACTGTTTAATGAGGTTGTGTGTGAGTGTGTGAGATATGTGTATGTATTTTATGGGATACATACTATAAAATATATTATGTACTCTATACTACAGATAGAGTATAAAATGCTTTTAGCTCCTGCTTTTAAAAAACTTACATTTTCAGGTAGAATATAAGGCTAGCAACAACAAATAGAATAAAATAAAAGATTCACAGTCAAATATCAGACTCTAGCCATAAAAGCCAACCAGAAAATAGGTGCGACATTGGAATGCTCTTTGTGAAGTATATGATTCAGTGACGTTATCCTGCAAATTATTTTTATAGGAATCTTGTGCTAGAAATTACATATATTTGGAGAAATACTGGACTTCTATGAGTGAGGAGGGTACTCAGGGTATTTTTTCTGTTGGGAGGATGCCGACGTGCAGGGTTCTTCCTGAAGGGAGAGGAATGGTGGAAGCAACCTTCCAAGGTCTCTACTGACATGGGGATTTTGGAGGAAGTAAATTAAGTAAATTAAGTCTCAGGACTGGAATTTTATTCATGCTGCCCTTACTGCCAAATGAAATGCACATTAAGCCTAAAAATAGAAAAGATTTACAATTAGTATTTTTTTTCCTCTTAAGCTGCCTGCCTACCCTTTCAGCAGAATGTACAATTCCATTCCTGGAGTCAAGCCACTGTGCATCTGATCTAAGATGATGCTGTTACCAGAGGCGAGGCTGAGCAGCTCAGGACACAGAGCAGTAGTCACTTAATCCACTGGGCTATTGTATTTTATTTAACAATTGGTTGATTCTCCCCCAGTGCCAGAGGTGCAGTGAGGGCCAGATTTACCTGCCTAAGTTAAAACTATGCATCTCTGGGGCGCCTGGGTGGCACAGCGGTTAAGTGTCTGCCTTTGGTTCAGGGCGTGATCCCGGCGTTCTGGGATCGAGCCCCACATCAGGCTCCTCTGCTAATGAGCCTGCTTCTTCCTCTCCCACTCCCCATGCTTGTGTTCCCTCTCTCGCTGGCTGTCTCTATCTCTGTCGAATAAATAAATAAAACCTTTAAAAAAAAAAAAACAACTATGCATCTCTGCCGTTGTGCTGGGGGAGACGCCCAGAAACATAACCCTTCATGCCCCAGCATTTCAGACAGTGCCTGCCGCAATCACTGTGGCAGAGTGGACAACCATGAAGGAGTGAGGACATCTGAGTTGTGGCCCCAACTCAGCCATGGCACTTGGTGCACAGTACTTGGTGTTGGCTTCTTTGCCTTAAGATACGTTTGTACAGATCAGTATACTTGCAGGTGTGTGTCCAATGAGATTGAAAAAAATATATATTAGGCCCCACATCTGTTTTAGGTGCTCACCATGGTTCAATGTTGGTCTAAAATAACTTTATCAAGAAGCCTTCAGTCCATGTGGGAAGAGAAGATAAATGCACATGAGTTCGCCAGTAGTCTGAAAGAGGCAAGAAAGTCAGTGCTGTCATTCACACGTAATAGATACCCAGTCGAAGTAGCTGGATGCATTATATGAAATTGGTAGCCCAAAGTTCAGGAGATGGAGATCTTATGAAATGATTTCCCCTTGACCTTAAAGAATATATGTCATATTTCTGTTTGGAGGATCACACTTCACACAAGAGGAATGTCATAAACAATAATATGAACTTAGAAAAACCGTGTTTATATAATTGCGAATGTGTTCATTTGGCTGAAACTGAAATTTTGTAAAGTGAATTCTGTGTGTATTTGTGGAATCTGGTCTTGATTGTTTTTTACTGTTTTGACTGTTTGCTAGTCAGAATAAGTTTTGTTTTTGTAATTAGGGGCCTTGTAAAAATTTCGGTCAGTGGAATGGTGTTCAGAGGTATAGATTACAAAGGTTAATCTGGTAACAATTTTAAGATGAACTGTGGTTATATGAGGTCAAAAGCAAGAGGACCAGTTAGGGTGACATCACCATAGTCCTGGTCTGGACCAAAAATTACCTTCTGTGACCATGGACCCAATGAATTCTTCACTGTAGAGCTGTAAGAAGCCTTAATAGTCCTTGCTGGTATGTAGCTAACAAACCACAATGCTGAGAAGTTAAGGAATTTTCCCAAAGGGAAATACCACTCATTGGTATCACAGGTCAAAGTTCAGTGAATGGAATGAAGGCCTACCTGAAATTTGGTAGGGTTCTCATTCTTGATTGTGATATCTCCAGATTAGCAGATAGGCAGAAACCAGCCTTTCTGCTGAACTCTCTGTTTTTCCTGGAAACAATGAAGGTGAAATCATCCTGGAAAAAAAGTGTGGATAACCTTCTAATATGAGTAGGGGATAGAGTACTCCATGTCTCAGGGCTTGAATCACAGAATGAGGAGTGGGACATTTGCTGGGAAGAGGGTCAGATGACCCATTGGCTGATGCTTTTGGCTAGAAGTCAAGTCGAGAGAGTCTGTGGCCACTCAGGTGTGTCAGTGATACGGAAATAATAACTGGCAATTGCCCATGAGTTGTGGAGCATGTACCACTGATGAGATGCAGCAGTGAGCACCAAGGAGGGCCCTGCGCTGGTGTTGGCAGGCCAGCGACTATATTTGCCCGGGAAGAGGGAACTTTTATTCTTTCGTGTAAGGGTTGCTCATCAGTTTCTCTGTGACAGCTGCTATTGCTGCTGAGGCAGAACTCCCAGCTAAGAGCCTTGCCTCAGTGCCAGTACTCACTCTGCTGGACGCTTTTCCACACCAATGTATGCCGAACAGAATCCTCACGCAGAAGCTGCTCTTAGAATCTTCTTGCAGTGGCAACTCCTTCAGACTCACCTGTGAACAGAATCCTCCCCTCTTCCCTTGTGTCCCATCCTCATTGCCTTCTCAGGCATCCATTCCCTCTTTGGCAAACATGCTACTGTCTTTTACACATACTCTCCCTCTTTTGCCAACTGTATTTCCCCCTTATTTCCCTGCCATTGGCTTTTTCTCTCCTTCAGTACAGGAGACTTTTAAGGCCCTGAGGATAGAGTCTGGATCTCTGGCTTGTGGGATGGAGCCCATATGGGCTGCAGTGTTCTGCTCTGCCTGCATTTCATCTGGAATGCCTCAATACCCAGTGGAGGCTTTTTGATGTGCGCATTTTAAAGGACTCAGAGTTTTGTTGAGCAGATTGTCCTTTCTGGCCCAAGACAGAGTTTTACTGGCCATCAATTCCATAGTAAATCAGATTTTTTTTCTAGAAAAATAACTTTTAATCAGGGAGAAATGCGTATGGACAAATGCCCTCAGAATTCATAAAATCAGGATTTTTTGATGTTTAAGCCTTTTTTTTTTTTCCCCCCTGAGAGAAAGCTGTCTGTGATATGCAATGTCTAGGTGGTTGTCAAGAGGTAAAAGCTTTCTTGAGTGGGCAGGGAGGTTAGGAGCCCTAATCTCTCTGAAGTCCTAAAGAAGTACCCTGCTACTTAGGAAGCCCCTGTCTGGGGCTTTATGTGGTGTAGACATAGGAGCAAGCCTCCTTGGCTTCTAACAGGTCCATGTGAGGATGTGCCTTTGGAAAGCCTTGAAACTTCCAGAAAAATAAACATTATAGACCCTATGCAAATTTTAGTCAAGTGGACAGGGGGACACTGATCCCATAAAGTCACACTGCTTAGAATTCTTACAAAACAGCAGTCCGTCTCTGCGGACACTATGATGAGTCCATGGCATTTAGTATAGGAGCACCAAAATCGTGCTTTCCTTGGTTTATTTATTTTTTTATTTCTGTAATTAAGCAGTAGGCAAAGCAAACATTCTGTGCCTTCTTTTTGTTTCTTTGCGTTTGGAAATCAAGCAGGTACTGCAAAACAGAGAGAGAGAGAGAGTTCTTCACTTCATTGCTAGTTTCCTCTCACTTTCTTGCCTCAGTGCAGGAAACCACCCAAGGAAGCCTTAGCAGCAGGCTAAGCCTGCCAGATTACATCTTTATTTTAATTTGGCAATAAACTAGTGTACAAACTGTGCTATAAAACATTGCCTCCAACGGCATCTCTCAGTCTGCCTTAAACACCTCACTAAACATGATGTGTTGGGAAACATTCGAAATGAGAGAAAACAAAACGCAGATGTGACTGAAAGAAAAAAATGGGAGAAAAGTGTAAGAATGCGTATATACCTCATTGTTGCAGACCACCATGGCACGGGGCACGTGGCCTCTCCATTAGGGATTGCACCCCGGGAGCGATTTATAAAGGGGAGGGTCTGCAATTCTGTGAAAGGGACATGAACACTGCTGAGCAGCTCGGGGAGGAGAGGCCCCCTCGCTCTGCTTATCCAGGCCGGCAGAGCACTGCCAGAGGGCCTGCTGCCCCTCACCCGAGTCCTCTGGTCCAGTGCAGCGTCCATCCTCTCGCCATGCCTGTGGATGTCCAAGCCCGTCAAGGCCGTGAATGCCATTCCCACTCCCACAAGCAAGAAATCGAACTGAACAAAGCAGCAGGGTCTGAGCTGTGGGAAAACAGAGAGCAGGTGTTCCTGTAGACATTCAGAAGGGCGGGGGTGGGGAGGTGTCAGGAAGCTCCAGCCTGCTGTTCTCGCAACCCAGGATGGCTCGCCCAGTGTCACCAGACCTTCGTATTTTATCAAGAGAAGTAATCCTGCTTCCTGTGAAATGTGGTATTTTCTTATTTGTAAGTATTTATAACTAACTCAAACATTTAAAACAGAAAACTGTGCAGGACAAATAAACCCCATGTGCTGCCTTGTGTTGGTCCCCGAGCATTTTTCTGGCCCTCCTGTCTTTCCCGTCGTCTTCTTCTCCTGTTCATGGATCTCCCTATCAGTTTTATTTTAGGAGATGTTAAGTTGTTTTGTGAAATTTAAAAAAAATAAATAAAAAAGCATCCAAACTGGGTGATCAGTTCTGTGGAGGGAAGACCACACCTTTAGGACAGGCTGCTGGGCTGCCCTGCACATGTGGCAGCTGTGGGATATTCGCCAGTTTATATTGTGTCGTTTACTTCGGAGCTCTGCGGTTCGGCAGTGCAAGTGCTATCCCGTGGGGACCTGCTCGGTTCCTCTGCATTCCAAATCACAGTTTATGAAGGTAATAAATCCTAAGTCTTGCACGTTCTCCTCACCGTCAGTGTTTTGGCATTTATGTATACGTGGAAGATACACACAAAACCAAAACATGGCTTTAAAGGGGGAGAACACGTTTGGATAAGGAGTCTCCTTTCACAAATAGTTGCAACTGTGTGGCGCCTGCATGGCTCAATCTGTTAGGCATCTGCCTTCGTCTCAGGTTATGATGCCCAGGTCCTGGGATTGAGTCCCACGTCGGGCTCCCTGCTCAGCAGGGAATCTGCTTCTCCCTCTCCTTCTGCTCCCCTACCCCCTTGTGCTCGCTCTCTCTCTCAAATAAATAAATAAAATCTTTAAAAAATAGTTAAAACTCTAAATGTTAACAGCTGGCATTCTCTGTATGAGTGAAGACTGACTTTGAATTAAAATGACATACTGAAAGAAAAGGAAAATTATACTGCAGTGTTTTTGATGGCATACCATAAAATTTTGGTAACTTGCATAAAAGTAAATTTTAAAAAAATGCTTTTGGTTTTATATCCATATTTAGGGGGAAAAAACAAAACAAAACAACAGCTTCCCTTCATTCCTTTTTAATCTTTCGTACTTCTCCTTACTGGACCCTAATAGAAGGCAGTTGCTGATCATGGCGACTTTGGATGCTGGGAATTCCCTGGGAAATTATGACTGCTTGAGAAAGGAATAAATGTCAGCATTTTCCAAAACTCAGTCATACTGGCTTCTCACCAGGTGTAGACAGTACAGAAGCCAGGTAAGAGCATGAGCTCTCTACCCTGTCAGGCCCTGCCAATGGCTGGGGGATGTCCGACAGGTCATTAAACTTTATTGGTTCTCCAGGACTGTGTGAGGATGCTGACATAACATACGTGCAACACTTAACACAGAGCCTGGCGCATCGTGGAGATGCCTGCCAATGCGTTGTTCACGCAGGCCTGAGAGACAACCCTCCTGGTATGGCGTAGCTGGATTTAGACCAAGCCTGCCTGAGCGGTCGTGTCTTCTCAGTCCCTAAAGTCGTAGACACTTTAGTCAATGTCAAATGCCCTCTTAGTGTTCAATCACTAAAAGGTACCATGGAACCAAAATGAATGGAGTGAGGAAAAACCAATACACAGTACTCGGAAAATATTGATTATAATAACAGTAAACCATTAAATATTAAAGCATTTGTCTTCACAGTAGCTCTATTTGTTTTTTAATAGACTCAGCAGCCCCTTAATGCCAAAAGGGCAAGATTGAAATAAAAGATAAGTAGATCCTTGAAATTCAGCCCCCTGCAGATATTCAAATAATTTCTGCACAAGCACAAACACTTAGAAAACTGATATCTACCTAATACCATCATGTTTCCCCAAGGCACTGCATTAAGTAAAAAGGCACTCAGTTATTTATAAGAAATATGTTGAGCATTATATTCCCTGCTGATTAGGTAGGAATTCCATGTGCTTGAAATTTTCCAATGTCAGAGCTGATTTCTAATCTCATAAATATGTAAATAACTTAAGTATCCAAGTACAAAACTGGCAATTAGAGTGGAAACCAGGGAGCTTGCTAAATGTCATCCCAATGCTTGTTTATAAAACAAATTCTCAAGCTGAAATGCCATCATATGTAAACAAGAGAGGGCTTCCTTCACCTTAGATACCTTGTTTAAACAGATTGTATTATTTTTTTTTTTCACTTGCAACTTGCGACACTTTTGCTCTACCTGTTCCTAACCATTTGAGTGGAATGGGCTGGAAGAATAAGGAAAAATTGACATTTTAAAGGAGTCAATGGGATTAAGGTTTGGACAGGCACAATTATGCTATTTGGTAGCTCTTTCAGCTTTGAAATAGAGTTACATTTTCACTCCTACAATGCTTTAGCCAGCTCTTTTGATCTGTCCACCAGTACTTGTCTGAATGGATTATGATATGTCCTTAATCCAGGCACCAGTATGGGGAAGTTTGAAGGACGTTTGATGTCATAAGAGAACATGAATCTCTTTCCTTAAAAAGCTGATAGGATACCTGGAAAGACCTGCCTCTGTGGAGGGCCTTTTAGAAATCTAGTAATGCTAGGATTTTCTGCATTCTTCCAAGACAAGAGTGGTTAGAAGCAATGATGCTGCCAAGAAGGGGAGTGATTTTGGAAGGAAGAAGGCTTGGCCTTGTGAGTAGACACATTTTGTGAATTTATGACTCGATGGTTTTCATATTTAAAAAAATAAAAATGTTACCTTGTCTAATCGCCTACCAGGGTATTGTAAGTGCAAATTACAAATGGCACAGTCATTGCCCCAAGGGACCCAGAGGCCAAGATCACATAGCTGGCAAGAAGAAGAAAAAGCAGAAGTCAACATACCCCCCTAAAATTGCCAGGCTCCTTTACTGAGGTATATTCTTAATATAAAATATCATTAAGCAAGAGGCACCAATATAGACCTTCAAAGCTCCACTCTCCTGACTTGCTTAACTCCAATGCCTGCCTGGCTGATCCAACCACAGGCACGATGAGAAAATAGCCCAGAACAATAAGATGTGGGATTCTAAGCCAAACAGCATCACTTGCTGTAGAAAAGACCATGATAAAAAATATTCAGCCTCAAAGGTTGGGAACTTGGAATCCTTGTCTAGGACACTTCCTTACTTCCAGAAAGTCTGGAAGAAAAAAGCAGTCTCATCTGTTTCTCCCTGTCATTCCTCCCTTCCTCAGGGTCTGAGGACAGTCAGTGAAGGCTGATGGCAATAATCCGTAGCGGAAATCAGAGAGAGAGAACTAGCACTGACCATTTGCTCTGTAGCAAGCATTCTGCAAGGCATTTCACATCGATTGCTCAACTTCATTCTTACAGCAAACATTAGAGATGTTATTATGCCCATTTAGCATTTGGGGAATCTGAGGCTCTAAGGAATTAAGAAAATTTCCTAAGGTAGCCTGTCAGGCGATTGCTAGAGCCATATTATAGCCTATGTTTGAATGTCTTTCCACTCTGTCCTCACTGCACCATAAATCCAAAAACCAAAAAACCATTTGCATCCCTAGAAAAACCAGTGTGATTTTTAAATTTTCTTAATTGCCATTTTTTTCCATTTTTCTGTAACGCTCTCTTCCCTGTCCCACCTACCAGGAGAACTGTTCCCTCGGACAGACACTGCGGCACCCATTTCAGGAGCTGATTTCACAGTAGGGGGAGGACTGTTGTTTGAAGATCACAAGGGAGAGGAAGCAAGGGGTGGGGGGTGGGGGTACCTGTGAGCCAGATGGAAAGCACCCCTGGCTGGCTCCTGGGCACCCCACGCCCCTTGTGAAAGAGTAGAGTCTGCGTGTAAAATTGCCCCCCTCCCAGGAGAAGTGACCCACTTCTGATCAGATGTGCTTCTTTTTCTTTTTTTTTTTCTCTTTAAATTTTGTTTTGTTTGTTTATTTTTTTTAATGGTGTCCCTCCCCTTCCCTCGTGCTCATACCCAGGGGTGCTGGCTAATGGGAGCACTTGCCTCTCCCCTGCCCTGGTGTGGCAACTTCCCACTGGTCTGTCTGTCCTCCCTTCTGTCTTCACAGTCCTGAGGCATCTGTCTTACGGAGGCACGGTTCCAGTTACATTCCAGTTGCGTTTCACAACTGCTGAGCTCTCTCATCTGTGCACTTAAATAATGGTAGGATGCTATGGCTGTTGAGGGCTACTCATTGATATTGAGGGATTTGTAACATAGTTCTGATTTCAGATTCCAATTATTTTATTTATCTTGTATTTATTTCTCCATCTATATTAAATAATCTTTAAAGCCAAGATTCCTTCTTTTAATTTTTTTGTATACCTCTACAGGAAGTGCCCACAAATGCAACTGGCCTCAGTCACATATTGACCCTTCCTTGCCAGACAGCCCCAGTTCCATATGTCTGACCCCCCAGCCTGCCTCAGAGTGCCAAACCAACTGCAGGGCATGGGACAGACTTCAGTGGCAGTTGGGAACTGGCCAGCGACAGATTTGATAAATCCAACCACACGAGAGATGGATGGAGCCAGCGATGTGTCATCATTCCTGCTCACTGTTCATCAGCAAAGGCTGAATACCCAGCCTCGATTCTCTTGTCTTGTAACCTTGTCGACATTTGGATCCAGTCTCTCTATTAGCTCCCCACGAGTTGCAGTAGGTTGCATCTGTCCAGCCTGTAGCCAGGCTCTGTTTATAGTCTCTGCTCCCACTTCACTTCTCTGCATGCAGGCCAGTCAAGCTGGGTCTCTTGCAGTTCACAAAAGAACAAAACCAACAACCTAAGCTTTGCTGCTCTGTTTATTTGTTCACGCTGACCCATTCATTCTGGAACACTTTTTCTCCACATAGTTATACTAAGGAATGTTAACTGTACTCCAGGCCCACCTTGAAAGCTCTGGCAGGTATCCACCTTTTCCTCTCCTACATAGGCCACCATAGCACTCTGAACAAAATGTTACACATTTTTGTTATACGTTGTCTGGATATTCCCTGATAAGCTAGCCTTTCCTTTGAGGAATTTTCATCTGTTGGGGACGGGAGAGCTGGTCTACAATGGCCATGATGGTTCTCTCACTTTCTATCCCTGTACCCACTGGCCAGGAAGAAGACTCATGCTAGCACTTAGTGAAGTTTTATCAGATTATTTGAGGTACCAAGGGATGTGTCTTTCCCATAGAGAGAGTTCAGGCCTTCTCCTGCACTGTAGAACCAGAGCCTCAGAGCATACTTCTGAAGACCATGGATTTTTGTGGATGGATTCTCTTCCTGTTGAAGCTGGTGGAGGAAAGAGCTTGATATTTGCAATGCCTTAGGCCTGGCGTTAGGAATTCATTTGAAGTCCTCAAGGTACCATCTCTTTCTTCCTAAAAAGAATTCAGTAACAGCAGTGTGAACTGGAGAATCACGAGGTAGATAAGTGCTTTGTACCCAGGCCATCCCAGGGCAGTATTAGGATGAGGCAAGTAAAATAATACTGGCAGGCATTTCTGTCAGCCTTCTCAAGAAGTGCAGTTTGCGGGCCTCCTGCATCTAAAATGTTAAGGGCAGAGAAGCAAAAGGGAGTGAGCAGGCAGCCTTGAAATGAGCCCACTGCAGGAAGTATTCTGCCAACATGGAAGCCTCTTAAGGAGTCTGTGTGGAGGAGACCCAGGAACCTACCTCCTGACTGGGAAAGTCTCCACGAGGAGCTTTGTGGGGAAAGCATTCAATCCCATCAACCAAAGATTTACAGCATATTAGCACTCTTCCTTTTACAGTTGTGTTCGTGCACCAATTTCCTAGCTGCAGAAGAAGTTCCCTAATGTGTGCCTGTCTGACTTGAAAAAAGAGGGGATTGATCTGATTTAGAAATATCGAGAAGATGTTCCAGGGACAGTGATGAGTGCACGCTTTCGCATCAGCACAAAGAACTTGAATTTCTCTTCAGAGAACGATGCTACCCTGCAAGGGCTTCAACCACCACGTGAATAATAAGAAGATAGAAAATGAACGTTGGCAGCAGCTGCTCTCATACCCCCTTCTCTCACCCCATCTTAGTCTGCTCTAGATCCGGAATGCTGAGCTATGCAGTGAATCTCACCGTTTCCCACCCCCCACGCTGTCGGTCTCCCTGTGGCATCCCCATTTATCCTCCCTCCAAGCCTCTACCCCTAATCCAGCTCACAGCTCTGCAGCCTCCTGAGGACGGCACCAGGGATGGCTGAACAACTGGCTAAAAGCTCCTCACAAAACTAACCCTCGCCATTGCATCCTTTGCAGTTAACTGTATTTCTATCTGTGCGCTTCCTACAGCAGACAAAGGCAGATGGCAAGAAAACAAGCCAATGTGAGAGATGCTAAAAGAGAGAAAAAACAGATGACGTCTGAAACAGAGAAAGAGGGAGGGAGGAGAGACCATTCAGGAGAGGAGCGTTACAGGAGGGAGAAGTATTGACAGCCCTGGACCCATGTAAGGACAGAGCAAAGGGTCAGGCCCCGCGGCTGAGGGTAGATCGAGAGCAGAGACAAGCAGTGGGTTTGTGGTCATTAAGTTCTGTTTACTGAGGCAGGGAAGCGGTCTCGGACAGTTGAGGAGGATTTGAGATAGGAAGGACTTCCTGCCTTGCATTCTTCTTAGTCAATGAGAATCCTTTCCCTGTTCCCTTTCTAAAATTTGTATTTCTTCAAAAAATTTCCCCAGTACTTTGTACCAGTTAGCACAACAAAAACAAACCAGAAACCCTCCCAAGAATGGTGTTTTGGGATTTATGACAGAGGTTAACAGATGAATGTTGCCCTCCTAAAACTAATACATATATTCTGTTGTCTTCTCCCTGATCTCTCTCTCTCTCCCTCTCTCTCTCTCTCTCTCTCTCTCTCTCTTTCTTCAGCATTGCTGGTGAAAGCTGCTCTGCTTTCTCTGATGCGACAGATAGTAATGATAGTTCTCCGTTCTGTGTTCTGACAGTCAAAAGAAGCCTTAGAGCCAGAGACAGAGAGGGAAATAAATCTTATTTAGGTGCTGCCAACACTGTGAATTTTATTAAAGGACATTGACTCCTTTTGCAAGAAAAGCCTTCCACTGGCACTGAGACAGTGTCATTGGGTAAAAGACTTTGATCCTTTTCTCTTCTTTGTGGAAGAGAACTTGGCTGTCAGACTCTGCATGTTTAATTAACACATTAACTTGAGTGGCTGTGAGTTGTTGTTGTCTCTTTTAGCTATGACACCAGGCTGGACAATAGGGGGAAAGTATTTGAAGTATTTCGGGGAGTATACAGAGCAGCTTTGGCTAAGGGTAAATATGCAAGACACCCTGCTTCCAAATCTTTGGAAGCTTCAAATGTACTGATACCTATAGTTCTGGTTTGTTCACTTGTTCGTTTTTTAGGTATAGGCCTCTACCGTGGCTTCATGAAAATAAAATATATTGCTCTCATAAGTTACCTTTGTCTACCCATCGGGAAACCTGGGTACTTTACTAGATAGAGTCATCACTAGGGAATTTGCATGGTGCAAAATTGACACTTTTTCCCCCTTGCCAATCTACTGTGTGCTAGACATTTTCTAGAAGGAAAGGATTCCCGACACCTATAAGCTTTATGTAGTCTGATTGAAGGGGCAGGGAGTGGTCTCATATATTTTAGAGTGACTTTAGAAAGGAAAGAATTTCTGCCTTGTGTTCATAGATGGCTCTCTTGGAAGATTACCAAGAAAATTAAATATAAATATGTGGCCTATAGCTTGATACCATCTGTTGAACCATGGAAATGAGGCCACAGGGAATTTTAGTGTGTAGGGAAAGGGTCAAAGAAAAGGCATATTTTGGTCTGGGCCTAAAAAGAAGACCGGCATTGAGGTTAGGCACGTCTTAAAGCCACCTCAGCCAGAGGGGGAGCGTCAGTGAAGACACAGCACGGGAATTCTGCTCAGGTATGCATGAGAAAATGAGAAGGTGAGTCCGTCAGCACCAAAAGGTTCCTTTCGAGAGAGAAAACTGAAAAGAATGTCACTGAGCTGAGTAAGAGAGGCGTGGTTTATTGGATTGTCTGGTATCCCCACTGCTTGAGGGGCCCCTAGATGCTCACAAATAACAGAGTAGCCCCTTGAAGAGGATAAAAACAAATATCGTGGGACATACCTGACTGGTCCGCAGATTCTGAATCCAAGCCTAGGGGGATCAATTAAAAAAGACATAGAAAACACACACACACACACACACACACACGCACACACAGATGGCAGCACCCAGTAATTCCGCACAAAGATAAATTCTGTGTGGGGGCAGGGATGGCAGTCCCTTGGTGTCACCATATGAGCCCTCAGAGTTAATATTTGATTTTCAGGATATATGTCCAGCCTCATGCACAGAATTGTTATTATTTCAAGCCATCCTGATTCTGTTACATTTGCATAAATCTTTGTGTATAAATATAGATATTAACATACATTTATATATAGACATAGGCACACACAGCAGTGTGAACTCTATTCTCTTTATTTTCTCCTTTTTTATTTAAATTCAACAGGCAACATACAGTACATCACTCGTTTCAGATGTAGAGTTCAGTGATTCATCAGTTGCATCTAACACCCAGTGCTCATCACATCACGTGCCCTCCTTAATGCCCATCACCCAGTTACCCCATCTTCCCACCCACCTCCCCTTCCAGCAACCCTTGGGTGGATTCCTGTAGTTAAGAGTCTCTCATGGTTTTTCTCCCTCTCTGATAACTTCTTGTTGAATTCTCTTTAAACTCATGGTAAGAAGTGCAACTGTGGGCTTAAAACAAGAGCAAGGGGTTGGGGGGAGAGGGAGAAGCAGACTCTCCCAGACCAGGTGCTTGCTGTTGTAGTTCTACAAGTCTGTGTGTTCAGGTGCCAAGTGTTTGGGATATGCTGGTGAACGTGCATACCCTGGCCGCTTGGGTTTGGAATTAAGAGGGAATGAGTTGTCCCATCCTCTGTTATCTCTGGGAAGGGAACTGCCGCCGCATCTCTCCTTAGCACTCTTAAGAGGAGTCAAGCATAAAATGTACCCAGGCATGATGGGGCAGAGAAAAGACTTGAAAGAAAAAGCCACAGATTCTCCTTGATCAGATGCCCAAATACTATGTAGTTGGAGCCAATTGAGCTGTTTGCTTAGTAATCACATATTTCAGACTTTTTTTTTTTTTTTTTTGGCTTTAGAATGTGTTTTGATCCAATGGACACAATGTCGTAGGAAACTCTTCCAAGGGTTGGTAGTCACTTGAGCTGACCTGTTCCTTGGATTTGCCCAGTGCATCTGCCACCTGGGTGAATCACTTGGTGAGTCATTTGACCTTTCACTGAGTGCTGGAGCTGGAGAGAGGACAAAGCTGGACAATCATGGTACTCAGTACGGTATGACTCATTATCCATTCACTATGGGATTTGGCGAATGCAGTGGTGGAAGATTGGGGTGTCAGTAGGTTACAGACCAAGCAATTAGTAGAAAGGAGATATTCCAGATGATATTTATCAAATCAGTAACCAGTCGTCCATGGGAACCAGAATGCCTGGTTCAACAGCAATCTCCAGGCTGCCATCAGAGGACACTTCCATGGAGCTGCAAAGATGATTGGAGAAGAGCAGAGGTGTGGAGTGAGCCAAGATAAAGAGCAGGAAGTAAGAGAAGAATCATGTTTGGAGGGGAGGGAGCATGTGGAGCGTTAGACCCTGTCTCATGAGCAGGGCTGCTTTGCAGTTGCCCTCGGAGTGTAGCAGTGTAGCATGTGGACTTGAACTCTTACCAGCTGTAGAGCCATCTGTAAAATAACTTGAGATGGCATCACAAGGATGGCATGTGGATTAAATGAAATAATGCATGGAAAGCACTTGGACCACCATGACAGTGTAGTCTCTGTGGGCTGCCGGGTTAGCCTGAAGCTTCTCCGGCTGCTGTGGAAAAGACCAGCAATAGCTCCTCTGGGCTGCAGGGTCAGTGCCGATCTGCCTAACTTGCCATTCAAAGCCTTGTTCCAAGCTGCCCTCAACATTCACATCTACACTTATTCAGATAAGCCAGGCTTATTTGTATACTGTCCCCGTGTATCTCACCGCTCTGACCCACGTTGCTCCTTGCGTCACGCCTGTCCCATTTCTGTCAGTTTGAACGCTGCTATTCATTCGGACCTCAGCTGGATCTGCACACATCTGTGAAGCGTCCCTGACTGATTCTGATTCTCCTTCCTCGGCTTTCCTCCGTCACAGGTGGCCTCATGCATTTTGCATTTCTCATGATTTTAGTCATGTGCAGGTTCAACTATCTGCTCTTCAAGCGCCAGATCTTGGATTTGGCACTTCTCTGTATTCCACGCAGTGATCTGCATGTGCTAGCTCAAGTGGCACTGCTGACTTTGTCACCAGGTAGAATGGCGTATGAATCCCAGCTCATTCTCATGTTGGGAGGGCATGTGGTTTCCAGCAAATCACATAATCTTCCTGAACTTCAGCTTTCTCAGTTGTAAGGTGGATATAGTAACACCTGCCTTGCAGAATGTGTATGAGGAGTAGAGGTGATATGTGCTTCGTTCACCTGGCAGATGGCAGGTGCTCAATAAATGGTAGGTTCTATTGTTGTTGTTGTTATTATTAATATTGATCCAGTGAACTAATATTTGTATATTCAATGTACCCTGGGGTCAAGGTGATAAATAATTTCTCTTCTCTACAGTTATACAGCTCTGCTGAATTTGGGAGAAGGTGGCAGCTCATCCAGGAAGGGGTCGTGCCAAACAGGTTCTACTGGTAAGTCTCATTTTATTTTCTAGCCCATTAAGAGATCACCTATTAAATGAGCATTGGAATCTTTTTCTCCCCCAGATCTCTCACGTGAGGTCTGTCCTTACTGAGATATGCCCACATCCCCACAGGGCAGGATGTGATACTGGAATAGTCAGCATTTCAAGGGAATGTTAAAGCTGTGCCAGAGTACTGAGCCTCAGAGATTAGTGATCAACCAGGGCTTCGTAACTGTTGTTTTGTTATATTTTGAAGGGACTTGTGAAATAGACACTTAAAAACATTTTAGTACTGGTTTTTATTACTAAGAGCATTATACACACATGTGTTACATGTTAAAATAAGGGTTTTCAGTGTAAATAAGTAGATCTTACTAGTCTGAAAGCAGATCTTCCTCCCATTCCTGATTTCACATCTCCCCCACCTCCTCATCGTACAGGGCACAACCAGCATTCTTAGTTTCTTAGTTCTCCTTCCATAAATGTTCTGTGAGTTACCAAACATATATATGTAAAATATGTTCTTAGCTTGGCCTGTTATAATACAGCACCATAGAGTCAGTAGCTTAAACAACACATTTATTTCTTATGGTTCTTGAGGCCAGGAAGTTCAAGGTCAGGGTGCTGGCAGATTCAGTTCCTGGTGAAGACCTGGGTATTGGAGAGGATACTGCAAGATGCTTCAGAGGATAATGCAGGTTATTGCAGAGGGCTGCCTTCTTGCTGTGTCCACACACAGGGGAGAACAGCAGAGGAGCATCAGAAGAAAGAAGGAAGCAAAGAAAGTAATATTCTTCCTTTTCTTTACTACCTGTGCCCATCCGCCTGTTTAAACTAGAGGTGGCGTCCCTCCATGGGAACCGGTGGCCACAATTGAAAAGAAAGGAAATAATACAAGTTCCTTTTGGTTTTTGAGTTTCCAAAGGCCTAGATCCTGGCAAAGAAAAAGCACTCTAGTGTAATTTTGACTTTACCTAACAGTTGCTTTTGAATTTACAACCTAATCTCTGCCAAAAATATGACTCTACCCTACTTTGACCTAATCTGCCCACGGAAAGCATGTTTAGGTTGTTTCTAGACTTTTGCTGGTATAAGCACTACAGTAAGAACTAGCTCAAAGAAGAGTCTCAGTATCTCTTGTCCTCATCATTCAGAATCATTGGCATCATGACCTTTTAGGGGCCAACAGGCTCCCTACAGTTCTGAAAGGTGTCTCTCCTTTACTCCTCCTGAAATCACACTGCTTCTTATCAGCCTTTGGACTTACAGGCACGTGATAGCTCCCCACACCCACCCCAGTTCTCTTACTTTTAGGGTAATGCATTTTCATCTTTCTCGTTTTCAAACCCTGCCCTAAAAACCCCTGTGGGAACTGAAAGCCAGAGGAACTGCATTAGAGGAATCCCTTAAAACGCTTGTGAAACTGCCTGAAAAAGTGAAGGATAAGTCATTTGCAAACTAACAGGCTCAAAGATAACACATAGAGGATTCTATATGGAATGATACCTAATTTTCCCCCATGAGAAAGAGACATTTATAACTAAAGAAGGATTTTGTTGCACAGAAGCCGTTCACCTCTTTCCCACTGCTGCTGTTGCTCAGCAATGGCTTGAACCTTGCTCTCGGGGTCCACATTGGCCTCTCCCTTCTCCTGGAATTCCACTCTAGCTGTCACTGAGTCTCCCTCCTGTGGTCAGCATTTCTTCTCTTCCTTTCTTACTCATCCTGTCGCTTATTCACATGACTCCCTGCACCTCTGTATGTTCTGCCTAGAAAGTATAGAGTCACTTTTCGGAAAGAGGGGCCATGTTTTTTGTTTCTGATTTTGTTTTTCACTCTGTCTTTACTTGGTGCCATATGTGTAAAGAAGGGCTTCAGAAAATAGATAAATGAAGAACTAAAATAAACTAATGGAGTCCACCTAACTTAACCTGGAAATGGAGTTGATAGTTTGTCAGTGAGAAAGTGTAAGGGACCAGTCTTTCAAGTTCTGATTCCAAGTGACTTGGAATAGCTGACTGTGGACCCAGCAAAGGAAAGTAGAAAGTTGCAATTTTCAGAGGACTGGATGGACATGTGTTTCCTACCAGTAGAAATGAAGAAAAATGTTGACTAAAAAGATAGATAAGAAAAAAGAACTGAGATGAGAATAGTTTCCATGTAGGTGGCACATGGTATGCAGTATTTTCTAGCTCACTAGAGGTCTTATTTACACACAGCATTAGGAGGTGAACAGACCCCATCATTGCTTTGGCTGGTGCTAATTGCATACGTTCTTATCTATTCTTTGAATGGGGTCTTTTATCTGAAAGCCTGATTAACAAACCCTTGTAACAAAATGTCATAATATCATTATCTTTATAAAAACGATTGTGGATGAATTCTGATTAATCTGTCTGTTAAGTAAAATAAATAATGTCCCTCCTTCTACCTTTGGGAACAGAGAGACAAATCTTCTTCATTCAAGCCCTAAAATTATGATAAGCATGATTCAAACTTAAGCTCTTTAATTCCCTGAACAGTTTAATGAAGTAAGCCTTGCATTATCATCATTCACAGATGGGGAACTTATGGTATGGAGAGGTTAACTAATTTAGCCAAGGTCACACAGCGGAAAGTAGCAGAGCCAGGATACAAATGCAGGCAGTCTGGCTTCAAGGTCCATGCTCTACTAAATCAATGGACTCCGTTGCCTCTGTCTCTTGGCCTTTTTTTCTGGGCTGGGGCTGTGAGCCCTGGAAACCCAGCCCATTCAGGCAGCTGAGCAGAGAAAACCCGAAGCTCTTTTGGCCACGGTGCCTTCATGAGTATCTCTCCAACTGGGCTTGGCGGATGGCCCCCATGGGTTCTTTTAGCTCTGTTGGTTTTTCCAGAGAAGGCATGAGACCTTGTAAATTGCACAGTGCACATGACCGTTGATGAAAATCTCTTGATCTCTGGCCACATGGTCTGTATTTCTGACTGAGTAACTTCCTGAGGCTAGCAGCAGAGGTGTCAGTCAAAGCAGTATTTATTAGACTCACTCCTGGAAACCAATTGCTTCAAATTACATGGGAACAATGGGGCTATCTAGGATTACTCAGCAAGCTTAATTAAAAGAGGCCCCCTTTAATCATTTTTGCTTGGAGCCTGGCTATGGGGTTGTGGAAGGGCCTGAGGGCAACTTTTCTAGTGATAAATTTTCTAGTGTAAGTGACTCTGGGTAATAACATAGCATTTCCCACAGAGAAGAATGAAGATGAATTCATGTCTTTTCCTCATCACCTAGTCCACTTAAGAAATACCTGTTTTGGGTGGCAATAGCAATGCCACCTCTGAAAGCAGTTGATGGCAATTGGGAAATAATTCTGGAACATAAGAGCTTATTCTTATGTTATCACAGTGGTTGCTGTTCATATGCCCATAGCGAACATAAGTATGAACTTGCCTCCAAGGAGTTCATATTGTTTTTAAAACAGGTTTACATGTATATTCAGCAGCTTATAAAACACATCTTAGTACAATATTGCTCTTAATAGAGTGGGTGTCCTTTTTATTTAACTAACTGTGATAGCAGTCTTGTTCTTTGTTATGTCAGAAATCAGTTACGCTGGGAGTACAGCCTGGAGATTAAGGGGCTCAGAGATGCTGAGGTGTGGGTTCCAGCTTGGCCATTTACTCAGTGAGGGGTCACGGGGAAGTTATTCCTGTGTGCCTCAGTTTTTTTTTTTTCCTCTGTGAAATGAAGGTAACTAATACCTATTTCATTAAATGAGATATTCCTCATGAACTGGTTACATGCCTGGCACCTAAGAATTGTATTAAGTGCCCACTGACTAATAGTAATAATATTCTTAATAGTGGCTGACCTTCTACATCTATTATTTGTGCTCCCCCACCCTTGGCTTCATTCTAAGGTTGGTTTTCTCATTTGCGGCAACGATGGACATTGTGAACTTTAGTCTACTTTATAACAGTGTAGAAGCCCCATAAAACCAGCCTACCTCTTCCCTTATATTTCCAGGGATTGAATCTGAGTGCTCAAGGCTATGGAAGGCGGTACCTTACTCATGTAGGTCAGGGATGTGAAATAGGAGATGGAGTTGAGTCCCAGTCCAAATGCATGGTTCAAGGTTAGGGGAGAGATGATTGCTAAAAAGGAGAAAAAATCGGAGTCTGTTATTATCAAAAGGGAAAATAGATTTTCATTAGGGAAAAAAATACAGATGGGAGAACTGAGCGTCCACAAGATAAAGTCCCATAATGGGGATTTCTGTTAAGTTACTAGAATGATCTGGGTGCATGGTAAATCGTGTCATTTGATCCTTATAACAAGATTGTGAGGTAGGGATTCTTATCCTCATTTTGATAAAATAGGAAAGTGATATATTTTATCCAACATAACACACATAATATGTAATAGAGCCAAGTTTTGAAACTTGGTCTGGGCCCATGGCCCTTGCTTGCAGTAGTAAAAATCAGCCCTATATTTAAGATTTATTTCTGACTTGCATCCCCCAATAATAACTGTTACTTTAACAGTTCAATAGGTAAGAGCCAAGGTGTTGCTTTGACATTGAACAAGGACACAGACTTGGATGATCAGGGGTATCCCAAATTCTTGAATGAGGGAAGGGCCTGCCAAAAGCTAAATTCACTATTAGTAGTTGCTGACTGTGGGGATCTGTTTCAACTTTTGAACAAGGCAATGGGAGGCAGTTTTCATTATAAACCACTCAGCAATCTATTATCTATGCAAAAGACAAGGCAATCTTAGAGCTGTGCCACTTAATTAAAAATAGGTTCAGACTTACCTTATTGGTTATGTTGTTCTGACATATAGGGGGCTGGCTGGAAAAGGGGACAGCTGAATGATGATTACATATTTTCTGTGACTAATTCACACGCAGAAAATTAAGAGTTGACTCAACAATGAGCCTTTGTATTCTAGAATGCCAGCCTTGTTTCAATGATGTCCCTCAGGGGCACATGACAGCTGTATTTCACAGCAGAGAGGTACAGGAATACTTGTTAGTCCATACTCCGTGCTTCTGAGCATGTATATACGTCGCCATCCATTACTGTGATTCAGTGCCAGGCAATATGAATGACTCCCTATTCCATATCTTTGCCAAGTCCCATTTTTTGAGCACTTAACTGTGTGCCAAGCCCTATGCTAAGTGCCTGGCATATACTGTTTCAGTCCTCAAATTAAAGTCATCAAAACTTTTTCAAGATATGTGATAGAAAAATGCAGCCTGCACGTATTGCATGGTGCACTGGGTGTTATACGCAACTAATGAATCATCGAACTTTACATCAGAAACCAGGGATGTACTGTATGGTGACTAACATAATATAATATAATAAAAAACAT